>NC_091951.1:75215658-75515658 GCF_031021105.1 Erythrolamprus reginae
GTTTCCTCTTGCAGGTCCCCAGGCTGACGTGACACCGACGGCGCTGCTGTGTGGCACAGCATGATTTGCTGGGCCGGCCGCCTGGCGGCCAGGAGCGCTGTCGGGACCCAGCCGTCCCTGGGGCGGTGGGTCAGGGTTGCCTGGATGGGCCGGAGAGGTGTGCGGTGGGAGTGCTCCTACCGGTATGGCTGGGCGGTCAGCATTTTGGGGCTGCGCCCGGCAATATGGGGGGCGGCTCCTGGAGTCGTTCCCAAGTGGGTTTGGGTGGGCAGTGTCCTGTGGCCGCACCCAGGTGGCTGGTATTGCACTTAGGTGGCAATGACCCGTGCATACTGGGAGGCCTGGCGCTGATCATCCAGGCACGCGAAGACCTGCGAAGGCTTCGTGAGGTCTGGCCCACCACGCAAGTGGTATGGTCAGAACTATTACCTAGGCTTGTTTGGAGGGACGCCTCTCCCCTTAGGGCCATTCACCGGGCTAGGCGACGGGTGAATAGGGCTATGGGTAAGACAGTTAGAGAGTTGGGTGGAGTAGTAATACCTCATCCCCTTATATCAATAGACCAACCATGGCTCTATCGTGATGATGGCGTTCACCTGTCTGACCAGGGGAACGCCATCTTCTTACAGGACCTGCAGCGGTCTCTGCGTGAGCTGGCGCAGCTAGAGGGGGGAGTCGGGGGGCCAAGATAGAGATCTGACCCCCGCTCCTGTGGCAGGTTAGGGGCGGAAAATTGGGTGGTTTAGCAACCGCGCGTTCTCCCTTGGGCATCTTTGGGGATGATTGACAGGTTCTCCGCAAGCTCATGGAGGGAGTTTCTGCCTGAGCAGCTGGGGGGAACCTGTCTTTGGGTCCTACACCTTTAATTCCCCGATTCGGGTTAGCCGGTGGGACCCCCCTCATGCACAGCATGGCAGAAAAGGTCACAGGTGACGGCCTGGCCCTCACCTGGACCTTGCATCGAGATACGCCCATGAGTTGCCCAGGAATGTTTACTGGCATACGTCATTTCCGCCCCGGAAGTATTTGTTTGACCCTGCAGGTCCAGTTCCGGGTCATAGTTGTTTATGCAAATTTATGCAATATTATTTGAATAAATTATGCAAATTTATGTTAATAAAAATGACCCAATTTTAAATCCAGCTCTGGTGTCCGTGTCGTTACTCCGTCTCTCCAGCAAGGGCAGCGCCGGACTTACCCGGCAGGCAGGCTTTGCTGGAGGGACCGGGAGACACGGTCCCTCATGGCGGCCGCCATCTTGGATCCCGGGCGAAGTCTCGCGATGCGAGACTTCGCTCGGGAGAGCAGGGCCTGATTGGCTGAGGCCCTGATTGGTCCGGGCGGGGCCTGCTTGCCCTATATAAGGGCGAGCAGGCCCGAGGCTCTTCCTTTTCGCCCGGACCGGTCTACTGTAGCAGACACCCGCCCGCCCTCCACTATTTTGCAGTGTGCTTCGGGGTCGCCCTTAGGGGGCCGAATGGGAATTTTTTGCAGTTCTGCCTCTTAGCTGGGCTGTTTTTTCGCCCATTCCACACTGGGGTGATGGCTGTGCGGTTAGGGGGTGCTTGCATTAATTAGGTTAATTGGCTTACCTTTGGTCATTTGGGTAGGCAGGTTAGGGGCGGAAAATTGGGTGGTTTAGCAACCGCGCGTTCTCCCTTGGGCATCTTTGGGGATGATTGACAGGTTCTCCGCAAGCTCATGGAGGGAGTTTCTGCCTGAGCAGCTGGGGGGAACCTGTCTTTGGGTCCTACACCTTTAATTCCCCGATTCGGGTTAGCCGGTGGGACCCCCCTCATGCACAGCATGGCAGAAAAGGTCACAGGTGACGGCCTGGCCCTCACCTGGACCTTGCATCGAGATACGCCCATGAGTTGCCCAGGAATGTTTACTGGCATACGTCATTTCCGCCCCGGAAGTATTTGTTTGACCCTGCAGGTCCAGTTCCGGGTCATAGTTGTTTATGCAAATTTATGCAATATTATTTGAATAAATTATGCAAATTTATGTTAATAAAAATGACCCAATTTTAAATCCAGCTCTGGTGTCCGTGTCGTTACTCCGTCTCTCCAGCAAATGACATTCTTTGTTTCTGCCCTTCATAAAGGGAGGGTTGCCCATTCAGACCATAAGGCAATCGGTGCTGCAAGTAAGCCCAGAAGCAGCTTGGACAACAAAAATAGTGTATCATGTTTCACCTTGTAGCCAAGTCCCAGGAATGAATTCCCTTTACAAATTGGAGTTAGCTCACATTTATTGAAAACAAATGTTTTCATATTCGTAGGGCTCTTTTATCGATAGAATGAGACAGGCAAAAGACAGTAGATTTTAATAAAGGATATAATCCCCATAAATGAAACAGCTCTTTACAACAAACTCAAGCCTGCTCTTGCTGACAATAGGTTAATCAGCAGGAGACAACAAACACACAACACCATGCACGATGCTAAATTCTCTGTTGAGTATATTGTTTCAAGCAATAGATTGTTTAATTGGGCATTTTTAGTTTCTAGCTGATACGCTTATTCTCCAAAAGACGAGAAGTGGTCTTTCTTTCTCATTTTACATCATATATGAACATCCATTAATGCAGCGCTTCTCAATTATTTTTTGTTATGCTCCCCCCAGGAAGAAGTAAACATTTTGTGTCCCCCACAACTCTCTGCCAAGACTGCATCACAGCCTGCCATTGACCTGCCATTCCAAATTGCACACCACCGCAAGGTGCACATCCTATCTGGCACTTGTACCAGTATCTCTGTTGCATTCCTCAGTGTTGTGCTCAGGACAGCCCATTCTAAAAGAAAAAGTCTCACAAGTTTGAGAAGTTTGATTGAACTCGCAAGATGTTTCCTTTTAGAATGGGCTCCCCTGGACAAAATGTTGAGGAACATGATGGACATATCAGTGCAAGTGTCAGGTAGGACACACATCAAAAACCCTTTTCCCCAGGGTCATGCACCCCCTAAGCATCGCTCTGCATCCTCCATGGGGGCCCGCCCCACTATTTGAGAATCAATGCCTAATGGAAGTTATTATTTGGATAACCACTATGTTATTTGGTAAATTTTAGGAAAAACACCTCTTGTTCTGATCTTATATAAACATTTCAAGCATACTAATTACTTGCTGACTGACTATGTGCAGAAATTGGACTATATTGCTTGTCATTTTTTGTGTTCTTAGATATTTATTCTACCTTTTAAATATATTATAGAGTGATAACTTGTCTTACGAAATTAATTGGTTCCAGGATGAGGTTCGTAAGGTGAAAAGTTCGTAAGATGAAACAATGTTTCCCATAGGAATCAATGGAAAAGCGATTAATTTGTGCAAGCCCAAAATTCACCCCTTTTGCCAGCCGCAGCACCCATTTTCACTGAGGCTCCCCTCCATGGGAAACCCCACCTCCAGACTTCTGCATTTTTGCAATGCTGCAGGGGAATCCCAGCAGGGGAATCCACCAGCGCGAAAACGGGCGCTTCGGCTGGCAACGGAAGTTTGGAGGCGGGGCATCCTAGAGGCGGTGGTGGGTTCGTAAGGTGAAAATAGTTTGGAAGAAGAGGCAAAAAAATCTTAAACCCCGGGTTCGTATCTCAAAAAGTTTGTATGATGAGGGGTTCGTAAGACGAGGTATCACTGTATATGCAATACCTAATGTTTTTTCCTTCTCCTATTTTCTTTACAGCAATCCTTGAGGTAGGTTGGACTGAGAGACAATGGCTGGCCCAGAGTCACCTAGGTGGTTTCAAGTCTAAGGAGGAATTGCATTCAGAAGGGAAGTGTTTTTAATAGGAAAGTGAACACAAGAACAAGGGGGCACAATCTGAGGTTAGTTGGAGGAAAGATCATAAGCAACGTGAGTGCATGCGTGGGTCTAACACGTCCTCATCCGAATTGACAGAAGATAATGGAGATTGGCTTCCTGGGCTGTGTGCCAAGCCCCCCTCTTCCAAGTCACCCCCACCTTCTTCTTCATCTGAGGAAACTGCACTACCTAACTCTGTCGGCAATAAAACAGGCCTATAACATGTTGATGTTTCCCTTGCATCCACCTCCACATTCTTTGGGGCAGAAGCTAGGCCAGAGCCAGCCACAACACAGACATGGTTGGTAAATCCACAGTAACTGAATTTAAACATGCCTGGGATAAACATATATCCATCCTAAGATAAAATACAGAGAATAGTATAAGGGTAGACTAGGTGGACCAGGAGGTCTTTGTCTGCCGTCTGTCTTCTATGTTTCTATGAATTAGAACTCAACTTTCTGGTTTCTAGGCTAGAACCTCCAACACACAAGCAAACATTTTTTTGTGTGTGTATGATAATATACAGATGAGAGAAAGGGTGGGGGGTATATTTTGTTCCTCACTGAGATGTTCTTATATAAAAGGAAACAACTTTCTCTGCAGAGAATGTTCCATGCTCTGTTATTATATTTTTCTTCTCTGCTTGCATTGTGTTTCCCTTCTTATATGAATAACATTCATGCATGTGAACTATGAATATATTCTCCTTGTCAGCCAGACAGGCTCAGAAATTCACAACACACAATGCACAAAGCAGATGCTCGAGCCAGACAGTCCATACACAATCCCATAAGGAAAAGATGTGCGCATTGAGTCACATAGGGAGTGAGATTACCCCAACCCTTCACTTTGCTAGGGACTAAAACAGCTTTGTTCTTTCAAAACTGTGGCAGAATGCCAGAGATGTTGGTAGACCAAGATTAGAAAAGATGGGACACATTATATCTTGCAGCCTCTGTTGAAAGCCTGTTATCTATCTATCTATCTATCTATCTATCTATCTATCTATCTATCTATCTATCTATCTATCTATCTATCTATCTATCATACCCAGAGCCCAGAAGGGGGAAAAAGAAAAAAAAATCATATTTTTTTCTACCAGTTCTACATAACTGACCGTACCCATAGGAGCCCATCACTGGTCCTCTCCTAAAACAGTTTTGAATAAGAGTAATTTATTATATTTTCCCCACAATCATTTCTTCTTCAAGTGAAACATATACTTTATATATATTTCACATGTTCCTCATAATCTGCAAGGTAAATTATTTTCCCATTTATTTCTAATGATTTCTACGCAGAAATAAATCTCTCTATATTTAGCGGGGCCTTCATCCTGCAGTAGATAGACAATGCCTAAAACGATAAGGAATATCAGGTAACTCAGTATAGGATTTCATTGGTATTACTTGATTTCCAGTCATGAACTGGGCTGTGTGTAAATGTGTTTGATAGCATATTCAAGGAAAACACCATGCTCTGTATGGGATGTGCATGCCAAACAGAAGAAATTAATTCCTTGATTGGAAAAATGCAATATTCTTGCCCCAGTCCACACAAATTTTGCAATATTAAATAAAACACCCCATTCTCTACATGCTTCTGTGATAGAAAAGAGTTAAGTGAATCTAAATGCTGATATCAAATCACAGATATTGATTTTCTGAGCTGGTAAATGAGAATGCTTTATCTCCAATGGGAGATTGAATTCTGCGTGCCATGCTTTGTTCCATTTTCATAAAAATGCAGGCACACTAGAATTCTTTTTACTGAGGGAACCATTAAAAATGAGCAGGGTCATCTTCCAATAGCAAAACTACACAATAACAGCTCCAAAGCCAACTGAAGTTATTGGGGTTTAGGAAGATTGCCAAGTGTTAAGGAAGCCCCTTCAGCAGATGCATGAAAACTTGGCCATGAATTCCAAAGTTCTCACACTAAACATTTCACTTTCTGTACAGCTTCCAACCTGGCAGAAAAAAGCAGGCAGGCAGTGAACCTTGATAAGCTTTTTTACCTTCATTATTTTTACCATTGCAACTAATATACTATATGGCAAGCTGATGGCTTTCACAGATGGACATATGTGTCCCAACAGGCGGTCAGGGGCTACAGAGTCAGCCTTCTCCAGGTCCTATCAACTAGTTAATGTCACTTGGTGAGACCCAGGGAAAGAGCCTTCTCTGTGGGGGCTCCGGCCCTCTGGAATCAGCTCCCTCTGGAGATTCGTACTTCCCCTACCCTTCGCACGTTCCGCAAGAGTTTTAAGACTCATCTATGCCACCTAGCTTGGGACAATTAGACTCTAGCCCCATGGCCCATGAATGTCACACATGGTTGTTGTCTGAGTGGGAATAATTGTTTTTTTTAATAAAATTGGGATTATAGTTTAGCATAATCAGTTTTAAATTAATTGCATTTAGACTACTATATTGTATTGTTTTTTTATATGTTGTAAGCCGCCCTGAGTCCTCGGAAAGGGGTGGCATATAAATCAAATGAATGAATGAATAAATGATTGATTGATTGAATGAATGAATGAATGAATGAATGAATGAATGAATGGTAAACATAGTATAAAGGGTAGAAAAATCCTATAAAACAATTTATATGATTAAAATCGATATCTTACAGTGCCTTGAACAATGTCCCATATGCTGTAGGATTCCTGGGAATCTTCTTCTGAGATTAAAGACAGGGCTTAGATCAGAGATACTCAAACATGGCAACTTTAAGACTTGTGGACTTCAACTCCCAGACTTGTGGACATCAGCTCCACCCAGCTATGCTGGCTGGAGAATTCTGGTAAAATCTTTGAAGACCCCTGGCTTGGATAAAGAAATCTGGTATCAGATCTTCACACACCCACTTTCTTTTCTGATACACCAAACTGTTTCTTCCATATAGTGGAAAGACCAATGTCTGTAAGATCCAAACACACCATGGAAAACGTTGGACAAGAGCTCCCCAGCTTCTCTTTCATTAGCAAGACTAGTTAGTCTAACTCTCAGAGTAGAACTTTCAAAAGCAAAATACAGAGCCAGAAGGGACTGCAAAGATACCAATATGGAATTCCCTTGATTCTGCCCTGCTAATCTTCAGACAGTAAACCTTTAAAAGAGGATTGGCAGTAAAAGAAGCAAAACTATGCATGCTTCTCAAGAAAGTAGTCCTACTCAGGAGAAGTTCCAGGTTCTAGATTTCAAACCACATTGATAATACCAGTTGGACTGGTAAGGAACAAAAATCATTAACCATGCCAACACCTGCCAACCAATATAGCTCCAAATGAACAACCAATCAACCAACAAAGAAATAATCAGCTGCCCAGAATTTAAATTTAGTGCCAAATGAACAACCAAGGGGTGTGTATAGGTGCACTAGAGTGCCTTCTGTCCCCTGTCCTATTGCTCTCCTATATCTTCTATACCATTCTTCTTTTCTTATATTTCTTCTATTCTTTCATTGATATGTTTTATTCCTATATGTTCTCTTCTATTCTTTCTTAGATATATTTTTCTATGAGTATATCCTGTATAACCTTCATTATGTATTTACTATATGTATACCCACTATAACCCTCATTGTGTAATGGACAAAATCAATCAATCAATCAATCAATTAGCCAATCAATCAATCAATAAATAATTGGAAGACCAACTGACCACAGTGCTACACAAGACATTTATCAGCTAAGGACAATAGCACAAGAAAATCCTGGTTATGGTGTTTCTGGTAATGAAACGTTCAGATACTTTGAAACAAGCTACTGCCAAAATCTAAAACCTGAACTATAAGTATATTCTATTATTTCAAACTCTACAAGGACAATCTTTCCTAGTATCTTAGCCCACTGCAACCATTAGAGGTCATGTAAAATAGGTAAAACCTGAAATTCTCGACTGCTATTTTTTATATAATTTTCCCCACTGCCAATTCTTCTGCACGATTGACGCATCAAGATAGCATAATTCTAGATAAAAGTATTGCTTTTATGAGAATGGCCAGTGTTGTGCCTATCCACAAGAAGGGCAGTAGAGAAGAAGCTGGTAACTACAGGCCAGTTAGCTTGACATCAGTTGTAGTTAAAATGATGGAGACTCTACTCAAAAAGAGGATAAATCAGCATCTAAAAAACAATAACTTATTGGACCCAAATCAGCATGGCTTTACTGAAGGCAAATCGTGTCAGACTAATCTCATTGAGTTCTTTGACTATGTCACAAAGGTGTTGGATCAAGGTGGTGCCGTGGATATTGCCTATCTGGACTTCAGCAAAGCCTTTGATACGGTTCGACATAAAGAGCTGATAGATAAATTAGTGAAGATTGGACTTAATCCCTGGCTAGTTCAGTGGATTTCAAGCTGGCTGAAGCATAGACATCAGAGAGTTATTGTTAATGGAGAGTATTCTGAGCAGAGACAGGTTACAAGCGGTGTGCCACAAGGGTCTGTTCTGGGTCCTATTCTTTTTAATATGTTTGTGAGTGATATAGGGGAAGGTTTGGTAGGGAAGGTTTGCCTATTTGCCGATGACTCTAAAGTGTGCAATAGGGTTGATATTCCTGGAGGGGTCTGTAATATGGTAAATGATTTAGCGTTACTAGATAAATGGTCAAAGCAATGGAAACTGCAGTTTAATGTTTCCAAATGTAAAATAATGCACTTGGGGAAAAGGAATCCTCAATCTGAGTATTGCATTGGCAGTTCTGTGTTAGCAAAAACTTCAGAAGAGAAGGATTTAGGGGTAGTGATTTCTGACAGTCTCAAAATGGGTGAGCAGTGTGGTCGGGCGGTAGGAAAGGCAAGTAGGATGCTTGGCTGCATAGATAGAGGTTTAACAAGCAGGAAGAGGGAGATTGTGATCCCCTTATATAGAGCGCTGGTGAGACCACATTTGGAGTACTATGTTCAGTTCTGGAGACCTCACCTACAAAAAGATATTGACAAAATTGAACGGGTCCAAAGACGGGCTACAAGAATGCTGGAAGGTCTTAAGTATAAAATGTATCAGGAAAGACTTAATGAACTCAATCTGTATAGTCTGGAAGACAGAAGGAAAAGGGGGGACATGATCGAAACATTTAAATATGTTAAAGGGTTAAATAGGGTTCAGGGGGGAAGTGTTTTTAATAGGAAAGTGAACACAAGAACAAGGGGACACAATCTGAAGTTAGTTGGGGGAAAGATCAAAGGCAACATGAGAAAATATTATTTTACTGAAAGAGTAGTAGATCCTTGGAACAAACTTCCACAGTAACCGAATTTAAACATGCCTGGGATAAACATATATCCATTGTAAGATAAAATACAGGAAATAGTATAAGGGCAGACTAGATGGACCATGAGGTCTTTTTCTGCCGTCAGTCTTCTATGTTTCTATGTTTCTATTGCTGACCTCTGTCCACAGGTAGTCCCCACAGGAGACATCAATTTACCACTAGGGAGGCAAAAGGCAGCATCTATAAACAGCCCCATTAAGGACTGGCCCATTTTGCTGTGACTTCTATTTTGTATTGTTCCAAAAACATCTAAGGCATTTGTAGACTTTTACAACCATTATTTTTGTCACTGAGTTTTAAACAATAAATGTTATTTTTTAGATCTGCAAAAGTAGTGGCTTAAAGGTAGATTAGATCTGTCTCCAATTAGCTGGACCAATTTCACAAGCCAATTAACCATTAATTGAAATATTCTGCAAAGGGAAGAGTTGATTGATCATAACCAGCCATATAAAGAACAAAGACCATCTGGTTGTTGAAGCAAAAGTGGTTGTTTACTTGGGTAACCATTGTACTCATCCCTTTGCAATGGTTAAATAACCCACCTCTTCCAGCTGAGAATAAAGTTGGCCAGTCCATGCAACTGTCTTTCCATAATTTTCATAATTGTGTTATTAAATACCAGTGCTCCATTAAGATGATATATGGTAGGTTTCTATAGTTAGGCTTCAGTTTCTGCATACCTATTTACAGTCCTGTTAAACCTCACTAAATATGTTTTCAATAACCCCCTATGATCTCCTTATTATAAAATAACTCTCTCTACTGAGTCTCCATTAAATCCTTATTTGAAATGCTTCATCTAAAGCATTATTGGGAGACAAAAACTGCAAAGGGTGCATGTGTCAAACTCTGCGTTTATGTTTAGCCAGTCTTAAGCAAAAGTTAATATTAGCTAGATTAATTTTAATTCTTTTCTCAATTCTAGAGATAAAAAGCCAAGCAAACTTTTACTGAATCTTATGAATTAAATGACTTTTTGATCATCTCTTTGAGTCAAAGGAAGCTGAAGGGTGATTTTAACTTGAATTTATGGGGTGGTATAATGAGATATTTGATATCTCAGCTTCAGATAGGATGCAATTTTTCCCTGATATTTTCTGTGTAATTCTAAAGGAACTAAAAGAACACAAGAACTAAAACGCAAGAACAAGGCGACACAATCTGAAGTTAGTTGGGGGAAAGATCATAAAGCAACATGAGAAAATATTATTTTATTGAAAGAGTAGTAGATCCTTGGAACAAACTTCCAGCAGACGTGGTTGGTAAATCCACAGTAACTGAATTTAAACATGGCTGGGATAAACGTATATCCATCCTAAGATAAAATAGAGGAAATAGTATAAGGGCAGACTAGATGGACCATGAGGTCTTTTTCTGCCGTCAATCTTCTATGTTTCTATACATCAGCCTTTTAATATAGTGAACAGTTTTCCTACGGGGTGATTTTGTACACATTCACACCCCTCAATTAGAATCTTTTCAAAAATTCCTCAAACCTCAGCTAATCACTATCCATCTTAACTTACTTCGAAGTTGC
Organism: Erythrolamprus reginae; assembly: GCF_031021105.1. NCBI lineage: Eukaryota > Metazoa > Chordata > Lepidosauria > Squamata > Dipsadidae > Erythrolamprus > Erythrolamprus reginae. The sequence goes on from NC_091951.1 coordinate 75,226,292, forward strand.
TGTTCCTAAAGTTCCATAGGAATGAGATATTGGTGCCCTGTAAACTCTGTTATCTTGTCCTATGAGATAATCTTGCCCTATGTGATGGAAGATGGAGTCATGAGCAGCTCCACTGGGACACTGCTAGTTTCACTGGCTCCTCCATCAGCCTAAGGGTAATTTTCAGAAAACAGATGTTTTGGTAGAAAGTACATCTGAGTAGCTCCTCTGTGGGGATCCCTTAATAAATGTAGAACTTAATAAATTGTGAACAGAACCTTGAACTGTATCTAGAAACAAATTGACAAGCAATGAATCCACACAGTACAGATATTATATGAGAGCATTGGGATACTCATATATTTGTCCGTAGTCTGCTTCAATTTTCAGCCTAACTTCCCATATAGATACATTGTAGGTCTACTGAGCTTGGGCATGGACTCATGCACTTGGATTCCCTATCAGTTTTCTACTTCCTTTACCTGTTCACATACCGTACTTGTTCCTGTGTGTCATCTTTTGGAATTGTGAGATTGGCACATAGGCAGGGGTGGGCTACTGCCCGGATGTGGGGTGAGGGACACAGTGAGATAGCAAAAATGGAGCTCCACCCCAGAGCACCCAATTTTCACTGAAAGATGTTGAAAGAAAATGGAGGACATCCTGCATAAGCCACACCCAGTGTGGTAGTAAAAAAATTGGTAGCCCTTCACTGCACATAGGTATATGGTGCTAAGGGGCAATTTGTTTGTCTGCCTGTTTGTTTGTTTGTTTGTTTGTTTGTTTGTTTGTTTGTTTGTTTGTTTGATTCAACTTCTATACCACCCAATCCCATGGTACGCAGAACGGCTTACAACAATATAGAAATGCGATACAATAATAAAAAGAATTGGGAAAAATTTTCAATTAGCAATAATCGCGCCTCGGATAAGCCTCATTGGCTACGATTTTTTAATTTTTTAAAAATTATTACTATAATTATTATATTGATGGTCTTTGTAATAAATGTCTATTAATAAAAAGAATTAAAATGTAAATGCCAAACTATACAAAAAAAACCCATTAGAAAACCCACAATACAGTCCATCCAAGAGTCCTCAATGCTCTGTGGTTGATGAAAGTCTCAACAGAGTATTCTTTCAAGTTGACAGGAGACTCCTCAAGTGAACCTCGACTGGGGACAAAAGGCACCTTGAAAGGATATTGTTTAAATTGAGGTATTGGTTAATACAGAAAGTGACCTGTCTATGACGAAGACCTAGAATTTCCAGTTACTGTTATAACATATTTTTGAACAGTTTTTATTAGTTTATAATATAGCATACAAAGAAAATACAAAAGTAAATAATGGGAGAAATAGGAAAGGGGAAAGGAAAGAGAAGAGTGAAGGAAAGAAAAGATGAAAAAGAAAGAAAAGGCATTGACTTCTGACTCCCTTTGGTGCAGTAGAATAGGCATTAGCATCAAACCTCAACTCTTTACTTTTACATAATAGTATAAACTAGCCATTTCTATAACAACAAACCTATTTAATTGGTAACATGCAAAATCAGAGTTTCATTTTTCCCCACCTCAAGCAGAAAGCTCAGAAGTGGTTTCCAAGTACAGTGATACCTCGTCTTACAAACCCCTCATCATACATACTTTTTGAGATACAAACCCGTGGTTTAAGATTTTTTTGCCTCTTCTTCTGAACTATTTTCACCTTATGAACCCATCGCCGCCTCTGGGATGCCCCGCCTCCCGACATTCATTGCCAGGCGAAGGCTCCCCTCATTGGGAAACCCCACCTCCGGACCTTCCATTGTCAGTAAAGCACCCATTTTTCCACTGCTCGGACTCCCCTGAGGCTCTCCTCCATTTTTTTACTCTCCATTTCCTTTTGCCTGATTGAGAGATATTAACTGGTTCAGAGTCATCAAGTGAGTTCCAATTGCTGATCATGGGTTTCTTTGGGCTTAGTCCAATACTGTAACCACCATTCAAGAACATATTTTATCAAGAAGCACCATGACTCTTTTTCATGCTCACAACTATTTTTCTTGCTGCAACAGAATGGACTATCTAGAAAGGTAATAACTCTAAGTTATCTCCATTGCCTGCTGCATTTTATCTCCTTCCCTGGCCAAGACAATTGACGCTCCATGAAAAAACATTGCTTTTATTGGTTATATGAAAAAACTGTCTAAAGGCAGAAAAAAAATATGATGGGCTGCATTTTGTCATGTCAGAGAAATCCTTTCTCCTCCTCCTACTAGAGTAAGGGTATCAAACTGGTGGCCCATGGTCCGGACTCTGGATGCATCACACCCAGATCACACCCACCCCAGCTTCACGAAGGCAAAAAAGTTGTCATACATCATGTGGTATCAATATGACGCAGTGAGTTTGACACCCATGCATAGTATACTAAATACTAAAACGGTAGCCTAGGAAACATGATTAGGATGCCATGGTTCCAGAAAGGAAGTATTAGGAAACATTTCCAAAGTTCCATGTGTAGATGGCTCACTCCTCATTCAGTTAATTTCTTCCTCACCAGCTTGCACGAACCTAGTTTTCTCTAATTTTCTCAGCCATGAAATACACAAAGGGTGAAATCAGATTCTGAGTTAAGCAAAAATCATTGATTTCAGTGCACTCAAGAGTGATTAGTTATGTGTTAGAAGGCACGATCAAAGTATCTGTGCTGCTTTATTTGCCACACATGTGTCCAGACGTTCCTCTATGCAAGAGCAACCAGGCAGCCAAGTACAAGCAGTGATGATATGAAAGCATATATGTTCTCACCAAGGGACACAGACACACATAATACAGGGGCACCGACCCAAAGAGACTAACAAAGCTCGCTCTAATAACTTGGCATGCTACACTATCCTTCTGTTGTCCATAAATAATTCACTGTCAAGATGCTTGTAGGAACAGTACCTTCTGGAAATGCCATAGGATGTTGTAACCGCTACTTTTCCCCTGCTGACATCTTCATTGAAAAGGATGTTGAGCAAGGGGCAGGCTGTTATTTCACTGTGGTATCAGGTTGCTAGACCATGGGCACAACTATTACTAGAGCATCAGAAGAGGAAAAGAGGGTTCGGAACTTGCAAAACGGGTTTCAGAGCTGCAAAGTTAAACACCCAGGCTAAAAATTCTAGAAGTTACAGAATTAGGATGCAACTTGGATCCAGTCCCTATAAATCTAAGGAAGCTTAGCGTAGGATTTATATCTCACATTTCATCTTTCTGCATATTGGAGACCTTATCTAAATTCTTACCTTATCTAGATGCTCACCTTATCTTATTTAAAAGGAAGAAGGATGAGTAATTCAATGAATTCTTATATTTCCTGCCTGCTCTGTACAGCCTTTGGCCTTGACAGCTTAATGAAAAATTTAATATCTTCTTTTTCATGTCAAACCTTGCTATCTCTTTAAGAAACTTCTGCTTTTCCAGAGAAAGATGAAGAGGAGGAAATGAAGAGGAAGCAGCAGCAGAAGCAATACGTAAACTAGAAATCATGGAGATTTTACAATGTGTGCTATTAGGAGAAAGGGTGCAGAATATCCAATTCAACTTTTGTAGCCTGAAGTGTTGTGCACAAATCTGCTGGAGTGGGGTGAAAAGTTCCTTGGAGCACCTAAAAATAAACTGGTTAATTGAGTCTCAAGGCATTCCTTTTTCCAATTTTGTACAAAGGAAAAAGGTCTCCTCTTCTTCACAGTACAATTTTCTATCTTGAAAGGCTGGGACAATTATTGCGTTTCTACACCCCCACCCGCTCCTCTCATGGACACATCCCTGTTTAAAAAAGAAAGAAAGAGGCAATGAACATTTCAGCTTCAGCTTAATAAGAAAAGAGTAATGTTTGCACTTGGTCGGGAGGTTGTACTGTATATGGTGAAGTTTCCACTTGTGTAGTTAAGAAGATAATTGAAAAAGCTCTGGGAACAAAGCCTTTCAAAGTTATAAGGAAGCTGCTGGAGTTTGATCAGTTCTTTAAATAAACAATTTTAAAAAAAAGTAGAAAAGCTGAATCTGTTTTCTACCCATTTCCTTTCCCTCATTTCTTGGCACTTAGTAGAGTTGTTTGATCTTGGATCTGATCGCCAATAGAAAACAACAAACAAGCAAATTTCATTCAAAGCTTAGTTGGTCAGAACTGATCATTCTAAAAATGGAGAATTCTTTTTCTTAGCCTGCTTTTTATGAAGCTGAATGTGGAAAACTCTCATTGTATCCGTCATGGCCTCAGAGCTCCAAGATGTAGGCTGATGCTGCTGTGCCTGCTGATCAACAACCAATGAATACAAAACAGATATCCTCTCAGGCCTCTCCTTAGCCTGCCCTAATCTTTCTTTAGCTAAATGGGTGCCAAGAAGAAACAGCACATATTCCCCTATCTAAAAATCCTGCCCTCCAGTAAAATAAACCCCCTGAGAGCAAGTGACAGGATGCTGGCTCTTCAAACAACCCCAGTGCCTCATCATTGGAAACCCCAGAGCAGAGAAAGTCTCAGAGGTGCGTGCTAAATCGGAAGAGGGTCTAAACCACACAGGGTCTACTTTTCATTGCTGGGAGTAACTTCAGCATCTGGCTTGATGAATTCCTGGTTTTGACCTCAGCATGTTACTGACCAAATCTGAAGTTTGTCCCTCACTACTTTCAAGCTATTTTGCAGTACTGGATTATGGTACTGTCTACTTGGATTGTTACTATTCAGCTTCTAATTAGCTGTTGACTATTTCACCTGCTTCCACAGTTCCTTTTCTTTTGCATCCTATTCCCTTCCTCCTGTCTGTTGTCATTTGTCCAGACATTCTAAAGTTCTTACAATCATGGTGTCATGTCCAACTCTTGGCAACTATGAGCCAGGTTTCTCCCTGTCTTCCAATCCTGTACTACTTCTTGGAGTTGTTCTTGTTGAGTATTTTGATTATTATTAATATTATTTGTATTAGCAGAGTTCAGCTGGCTTAATTTGCAGTGGAGTTAGCATGGCAAGAAATAGCACGTGGTTCAGAATCCCATTTGGTAGCAATGAATGATCACTCCTTCATAAAGATGAAAAATACAATCTTTACTTACAATTATGTTGATTCATGCAATTGATAGATTGCAGGCAGATAAGTTTATATTCCAGTCCATATTAATAACTTCTGGATGGTCCCATGTGTGAGGATGGCTTTGGATTTCATCTCACACATGTGTGCTCAGCCGAGGACAATGGAGCACACACAGAAGAAGGTAGAAGAGGTAGAATAGAAAGAAGAAGGGGGGAGCATCATCTCTGCAGAGGTTTATATAGCCTGCAGGGTATCTGCCCCTTTTGGTCATCAAAAGGTGACACAATGGTCAGTTAATTGCGACCTGACCATAGAGATGTGTTTACAAGACAGTGCAAGCATGTAGTAGAGTAGTTAAACCCAACAGTTCTAACAACTTGCCTGGTGTCAGCTTTGATGGTGTCTAGCCACAGTGTTGTCTGATGTCCATCAGCCTAGTCCATACTGAGAGCATATTGCCCCTAAAACATTCTCCTCTCCAATAGATAGAGTATTCTCACCCAGCACCTCTAGACCATCTGAGAGGACAGTTCATAATCCAAACCCACACAATAGCTTGAAAAGTATTGAGGGACAAACTTCAGATTTGGTCAATAGTACCCATATTACACCTGTACTTTGTTTGCTACTTGTCTAAATGTTTTCTCTTTTTGCTGCAACCAGGACACAAAAATACTTCCAAATGAAGATTAAAATCAAAGTTCTGTATAATTTGGGATTCATTTCTGAATGAGGAAATCAAGATTTTAGATAGAAGAAGAACTTATATATTTTTATTTGAAATAATAAAAAGACAGGCCAGCCCAGAGAAATGCAGTGAATGTAATATTTAGCTGATTTTGAGCTAGTGTCCAGAGGAGGTAGTAATCTGATAGGACTCAGCATATTGTTTGAACCTAGGTTCAGAATTAGTACTTGACTTCCTAGGGGAACTGCTGGTGATGCCCTAATAAACCTGGAATCAATCCATCCATTTTAGATCTCTGTACTAACTGTGCATAGAGTGTTTCCTAATTTGCAATTCACAAGGAATTGCAACTGATCAATGGGAAAGAAAGATATGGTAATAGCACCAAAACTCTGCTGGTGGCCTACTGCAGATAAATGTGTTATAAATGAGTGCAACATATTTATGGGTAAACTTAATCAATGACTAGAAATATTTGTGGTTTTATACCTTTGATGTGTGCCTCTCACTCATTTGGCTTTCATAGGGAAAACCATTACTGGCACAATTCTCATTTTTGTAGGCTAGGTTTATGTTTCAAATGGCTTGTTTACTTGGTGGTTTGCAACACCCTTCAATTATAGCCCAGTGACTATAAAGAAGTAGTTGGGAGCTCCTAGCTTTGAGCCAACATCTCCTAAAACGACTTCAAGATAGTCTCAGTCTTTTCCAGCAAACCAGAAAAGACTTGGCCTCCTCTGTTTTTAAAGCTCCAAGCCACAGTAAAACAAAGCAAAATGAGAACAAAATGACACACAAACTCCCCAAATATGATGTAATCTAAATATTTTTTTAAAGCTTAAAAAAATAAACACACATATTTCCTTTGATGCCAGGCCAAAGAGCCCTTCTGAACACTAGCCTGATTAGACTTAGGCAGCTAAATTCTATTACATTGAGGAATGATGTCACCATAGGAACCTCCAGTGAGTCCTGTGTGGTATGTAGTATGATGATATGATTGTGCCAGTTCTTGTATTAGATATAATGCAAGCATGTCCTTACAGCAGTATTTCCCAATCTTAAAAACATTAAGATATGTGGCCTTCAACTTACAGAATTCTCCAGCCAGCACTGCTGACTGAAGAATTCTGGAAATTAAAGGCCACGTATGTTAAAGCTGCCAAGGCTAAAAAACATTGCCTTATCGCATTTGGATGGAAACATTGCATAGTGAATTGTCATTTTTCACTATCTTAATTTATTGGGGACGTTCTGCTTGCTATAACTTCCTATATTCAGGTGGCGACCTCACCTGGGACATTGTTTTAGGAGGGAGCCGAGGACAAAGGGATTTGAGATCAGGGTTGTTTGGTCATGCCCAGGGGAGGGCTACTGCCCAGACAGGGGGGAATGCAGTGGGGTAGCTAAAATGGAGCTCCACCCCAGAGCACCCAATTTGCACTGAAAGATGTTGAATGAAAATGCAGGGCATCCTGCATAAGCCATGCACACAGTGTGGGAGTAAAAATTTTGGTAGACCTTCACTGGTTGTGCCGTTTAACTGCTATTGATGCTCATGAACCCTTAGAACCTTAGTCTTAGAAGACTTGAGAATTATTTCAGATTTCTTTCGTTAATTTTAATTTTGATAATCTTTATTGAGTTTTTTAGTTAAAAACAAACAACATATAAACAAGCTATACAAAAATACATGAAACGTAAGGAGATAATATTAACCAATACTAACTATTATTATTTGTTTTCACTTATACTGTATGATATTCGAGGCAGTGTTAGTTCATATTATAAATTCTTCAGTTATTCTGAAGACATCCTGACTTGCTTCACTTCTGATTTTTTTTTTTAAAAAAAAAAGCCCTAATGGGGGTAGTTCCCTCGTGATGAACTCCTTTATAAGACACTTTTCCCCTTAGCAACTGTTGCTAGAGACACCCCCCAAAATGAATATTATTGGCTGCGTCCCATGCTGGCACACTACAAATAGTCCAAATTGGCTGCTGTGTAACCTCTTGAAACCAGCTTTCCTTTATTCTCCTAAGCGGGAGGTGGAATATGAAAATGCATATGGATTTTGTACAGGTTTCTCCAAATAAACACATTTTACCCAATTTAAAACTCTGATCACCAGTATTTTGCTTATACAAAGGTGTTTGGTTTGGATTTTTTTTTTTAACTGCCTCATAAGTTTTTATATTTTTCCCTAATATATTTAATTGGAACTTTTTTTTTAACTTAGAAGTGAATCACAGAATTCCAATACATATAAATGACAAAGGACAACTGCACTGCAGCTTGCACTTTATTTCGGGAAAATATACATTGGTAAGGTTATTATTACAAACTAAGCTGAATAAAATTGTTCTTTTTCTGTAGCAAAATGGTAATAAAGGTCTTTCCTTCCCTTGTCAAAGTGCAATCACACTTTCATGCAAAGACATTAGGTGAAGCTGTGTGCGTTGTAATAGCTTCTCGTTTAATTTGATGTTGTAAGAGAGTGTAGAATATGTGGCTGATTCATCCGAAAGACTGCTATTCACCTTGGATTGGAAAAACTCATATATGTAAGAGTGATGTTCTATTGTAAAAAGCTGTCTTTTCTGAATCTCGAGATGATTATTGTCAGAGGCTTTTTTCAGAGTTGGATCTCGGAAGTTAAGCAAAGCATATAAAATGGACATACCAAAGCCCAGCCGGTAGTCCACACTTTATAAGATCTGATGCACAATTCTGTTTACATAAGCAAAACCAACACAAACCAAAAAAATATGAGTTTTTACTACTGGTGTTAATCAAACTGCTAAAGAACGCAGTACCAAGATCAGGAAAAAATTTACAATAAACCCTTTTGCATCATTTAGCAGGATAAGCTTCGCTATTTTGATGGCACAGTGGTTAGAGTGCAATGCTACAAGCTGCTTCTGCTTACTGCTGGCTGTTGCGGTTAGCTCTGGCCTAGCTCCTTCCCCAAGAACTGTGGATGTGGGGGAGACATCCACATGCCGCAGGCCTGTTTTGTCCCCGGTGGAATCTGCTGATGAAGGCTCCTCTGACCAAGAAGATATGAGTGACAGGGAGGAGGAGAGTGTGGCAGACAGCTCAGAAGGAGATCAATTATCTAGCTCCTCCTTGGATTCAGAACGTTAAGAGTTAATGCTACAGCCACGCATGCGGAGAGTGATGCATAGGCAACAACAACTGAGAGATTATTATCAAAGAAAATGAGGCCACCTGTGGTTGGGTGGGGCTGTGGTAATTAGTGAGGCTGCTATAAATAGCAGCCTGTGGGTTTGGTCATTGTGGAGGATTATTTGATTGTTTGTTGTGTTTCATGACTGCTTTCCTGACTTTGACTTTTTGTGTGCTGATTTTTCCCTGCTTTGAAACTAAACCAGAGCAAAGTGTGTTTCACTTTGTGAAAGAAGGACTTTGAATTGCCCCACAGCTGCAAGCTAAGTATCACGGGACTGATAAGGGACTTGTATAAATTACCAGTTTGTTTGGAGACCAGTGCTCTTTGCTATACCAAAAGAGGGCTTAGTTTAAGTGAATTTTCATTATAAAGAACATTGTTTTGAATTTTCAAACGTGTGTGTGCCTGAAATTTGTACCTGTGAATTTTTGGGAGGATTCTACCAAAGAGCCCGACAGAACATGTTTTAAACAATAAATGTTATTTTTTAGATCTGCAAAAGTAGTGGCTGTAGATTAGATCTGTCTCCAATTAGCTGGACCAATTTCACAAGCCAATTAACCATTAATTGAAATATTCTGCAAAGGGAAGAGTTGATTGATCATAACCAGCCATATAAGGAACAAAGACCATCTGGATGTTGAAGCAAAAGTGGTTGTTTACTTGGATAACCATTGTACTCATTCCTTTGCAATGGTTAAATAACCCACTTCTTCGAGCTGAGAATAAAGTTGGCCTCTCCATGCAACTGTCTTTCCATTTCAGAATTAAGAGAATTATAATTATGTTATTAAATACCAGTGCTCCATTAAGATGATATATGGTAGGTTTCTATAGTTAGGCTTCAGTTTCTGTATACCTATTTACAGTCCTGTTAAACCTCAGTAAGTATGTTTTCAATAACCCCCTAGTATCTCCTTATTATAAATTAAATGAATATTCATTATAAGGAACATTTTTTTGAATTTTCAAACGTGTGTGTGTCTGAAATTGTATCTGTGCATTTTTGGGAGGATTCTACCAGTGAGCTCAACAGAACACTGGCTGAACTTCATCAGTTCAAATGTCACCAGTCTCAAGGTTGACTCAGACTTCCATCCTTCTGAGGTGGGTAAAATGAGGACCCAGATTGTTGGGGGTGATAGGCTGACTATGTAAACTGCTTAGAAAGGGCTGTAAAGCACTGTGAAGCAGTGTATATGTTTAAGTGCTAAATGCTATTGCTGTTTTGCAGTAAGACACCTCTATAGCGTGGATTTGAATGGTGATTGCTTGGTTGCTTTTATTCTACAATTGCACTATTCCTCAGGGACGAATAGCCTGATCACTCATGAAACCCCAGATTATTTCCTAAAATTGCCACCAAATTTTATTTATAATGAGAAGGAAAGGGGGAAATAGTAATGGCTTACAGACCTTTTGCTTAACTTTATCTTGTGGGCACCTCTTCCCTGGATTGAAAAGCCCTTTTTTCAGTAGTTCATACTCTGATCAGCTCTCAGACAGACTGTTGCAATGTGCTCTTCATGGGATTACCCTTGAACTGCATCCAGAAGCTGCAAATGATACAGAATGCAGTGGCACAAGCAGTCTTAAGCATCCCTGGGGTTGCACATGTAATACTTCAGCTTTGAGTTTGCCAATTTGTTATCAATTCTAAACTCTTCATAGCATTGGACCATGTTACCTGAAGAACCCAACTGGCAACTCCAAACCTCAACCAAAAAATGTTCTGTTCTGCACATTGGCAAAAAGAATCCAAGCATCAAATATAAACTGGATAAACAAGACCTTACAGACAACCCTCACTCCGTAAAATATCTTGGAATACTCATATCAAATGACCTAAGTGCCAAAGCCCATTGCAACCACATCACAAAAAAAGGCTTTAAGAGTTAATCCTAATCCCAATTAATTAATTAATTAATTAATCCTAATCCTACATAGCTTCTTCTCCAATAATATCACTCTACTAACCAAAACGTACAAAACTTTCACCAAAGCAATCCTTGAATATAGCTCATATGTCTAGAACCCATACTGAGAAAATTGCTGGTATCTCACTGGTTGTGCACGTGCACAGCCGGCGACCTATCAGAGATGCTCACCTTGGCACAACCGATCTACTGGAGCCACGCACCTGGGCGCACTGGGTGCTGCCCATGCCTGCCTAAGTGCCAAAGCTCATCGCAACATTGCCAAAAAGGCTTCAAGAGTTGTTAATCTAATCAAACATAGCTTCTTCTCTGGTAATATCACACTACTAACCAGAGTATATATAACATTCACCAGACCAATGCTTGAATACAGCTCATCTGTCTGGAACTCACACCACATTTCAGACATAAAATACATTAGAAACTGTTCAGAGATACTTTATGAGAAGAGACCTCCACTCCTCTACTTGTAACAGAATACCATATGCAACCAGACTTGAAATCCTAGGCTTAGAAAGCTTGGAGCTTCGTCGCCTTAAACATGACCTAAGCATAGCCCATAAAATCATCTGCTACAATGTCCTTCCTGTCAATGACTACTTCTGTTTCAACCACAACAATACATGAACACGTAACAGATACAAACTCAAAGTAAACCACTCCAAACTCGACTGTAGAAAATAGGACTTCAACAACCAGTTGTTAATGCCTGGAACTCACTACCAAACTCTGTTGTTTCATCACCAAACTCCCAACACTTTACCCTTAGACCACTGTTGACCTCACCCACTTCCTATGTTGTCAGTAACGGGTGTGCATAAGGGCACCAGTGTGTCTACTGTCCCAGTCCTATGTTTCTCCCTTATTAGTACCAATATCGTGCACAAAAACAGTGTTATTTCTCACCGCTGGGTGAGATCATCCAAGGGCATGGGGTGAGGTATCATCAGTATGCAGATGATACCCAGCTTTACATCTCCACCCCTTGTCCAGTCAGCGAAGCAGTGGAAGTGATGTGCCTGTGCCTGGAGGCTGTTGGGGTCTGGATGGGTGTCAACAGACTCAAGCTCAACCCGGATAAGATGGAGTGGCTGTGGGTTTTGCCTCCCAAGGACAATTCCATCTGTCCATCCATCAGCCTGGGGGGGCAGTCACTAACCCCCTCAGAGAGGGTTCGCAACTTGGGCGTCCTCCTCGATCCACAGCTCACATTAGAGAAACATCTTTCAGCTGTGGCGAGGGGGGCGTTTGCCCAGGTTCGCCTGGTGCACCAGTTGCGGCCCTATTTGGACCGGGAGTCACTGCTCACAGTCACTCATGCCCTCATCACCTCGAGGCTCGACTACTGTAATGCTCTCTACATGGGGCTACCTTTGAAAAGTGTTCGGAAACTTCAGATCGTGCAGAATGCAGCTGCAAGAGCAATCATGGGCTTTCCTAAATATGCCCATGTCACACCAACACTCCGCAGTCTGCATTGGTTGCCGATCAGTTTCCGGTCACAATTCAAAGTGTTGGTTATGACCTATAAAGCCCTTCATGGCACTGGACCAGAATATCTCCGGGACCGCCTTCTGCCGCACGAATCCCAGCGACCAGTTAGGTCCCACAGAGTTGGCCTTCTCCGGGTCCCGTCAACTAAACAATGTTGTTTGGCGGGACCCAGGGGAAGAGCCTTCTCTGTGGCGGCCCCGACCCTTTGGAACCAACTCCCCCCAGATATCAGAGTTGCCCCCACCCTCCTAACCTTTCGTAAGCTCCTTAAACCCACCTCTGTCGTCAGGCATGGGGGTATTGACATGTTCCCTCCCCCGAGGCTTATAAAATTTATGCATGGTACGCTAGTATGTGTGATTGGTTTAATTTGCGGTGTTTTTTAAATTAACTTAAATATTAGATTAGATTTGTTTTTACATTGTGTTGTTATTGCTGTGAGCCGCCCCGAGTCTGCGGAGAGGGGCGGCATACAAATCTGATTAAACTTGAAACTTGAAACTTGTATACTACCAATACATACTTGACAAAATAAATAAATAGAATAAAAAATAAATAAACTGTCTCATCTCAATTACTCCACTCGAAACAGAATACCCTACAAAAATAGACTAACAATCCTGGGTCTAGAAAGCTTAGAACTAAGGCGCCTAAAACACAATTTAAGTATTGCCCACAAGATCATATGCTGCAACGTCCTACCGGTCAATGACTACTTCAGCTTCAACCGCAACAACACAAGAGCACGCAACAGATTCAAACTTAATATTAACCGCTCCAAACTTGACTGTAAAAAATATGACTTTAACGATCGAGTTGTTGAAGCGTGGAACTCATTACCGGACTCAATAGTGTCAACCCCTAACCCCCAACATTTTTCCCTTAGACTATCCACGATTGACCTCTCCAGGTTTCTAAGAGGTCAGTAAGGGGCGTACATAAGTGCACTAGTGTGCCTTTCGTCCCCTGTCCAATTGTCTTCCCTTTATCTCATATATCATATATATTTTCTTCCTTTCATATATCTTCTCCTCTATTTTTACATATTATCTTTATATATATTACTTCATGTCTATTCTCTTCCATATGTATTGTGTATTGGACAAATGAATAAATAAATAAAAAATAAATAAATAAGTAAAATACATTGTCCTATCCCAGGCAGGCAGGGAGAGTATGTCACAAATCCTGTTGATTAAAGAATTTTGCCTGGCATGCTCCAGAAAGAGAGCCTTCTCTGCAGCTGCCCGCACCCTTTGTCATAATGTATCCCTAAAGATAAGGCAGACCCCGGCCCTAATTCTTTTGGTCTTTAGAAAGTGTGTTAAGATCTGCTTCTGACAATTGACATTGGGGTTGAAGAGTGCTAGGCAACCTTGTGGATAATTGGTATTGTGGGGGTATTTCCACCCCCACCAACCTTTTAACTTTTAATATTTAAAAGTTATACAATATTTAATATTGTAACCCATTTTTAATTCTGTTTTAACTGGGTTCCTTTTATGCTTCTGTATTTTGTATCTAGCTTTTATTATAAGCTACCCAGAGTCACTTAGGTAATACAGGTGTTATGGAAATGTGATGAATGAATAAATAAAGTTACTGAATACAAGTGGAGCAATTGGATTAATTAGCCACTCTGCATTTGTTCTGGTCCCATATGGAATGCTGCCTTCAGCTATTCCAAATGTGCACACTTTACTCCTCTGCTTACAACAGAATACCTTACGCCACCAGACTTGAAATTTTGGGCTTAGACAACTTTGAACTTCGCCGTCTTCAATCCAACCTAAGTGTAGTACATATCTGCTACAATGTCCTACCTGTCATGGACCACTTCAGCTTTAACCACAACAATACACTGACACATAGTAAATATAACCTTATGGTAAACCTCTCCAAACTTGATTGCGAAATAATTGACTTCACCAACAGAGTGGTCAATGCCTAGAATACATTACTTGTTACTGTGGTTTCTTCCCCAAATCCCCATAACTTTAACCTTAGACTGTCTACTGCTGACCTCACCCAGTTTCTAAGACGTCTTTGTGCATAAGCACACCAGTGTGCCTACCATCCCTGTCCCAATATCCCCTTTTATTTGTCTCCATTTCATGTAATCATAATCATGTTTATACTTATATCTGTTATCTAATACATTCTTGATGAAATAAATAAATAAGATTTAAAGATTTGATTTATTATGGCATACCGAGTTCTAGTTTTTCAACCAGAGAAGAACATGTCATCTTATTTAAAGTACACTAAGCATGATTGCATGTACAATAAATTCTGAAATAGCATTGTATTATGCTATTAATATGATTTGATGTGCAATTGTGCATATAGGGGGATCTCCTCAACATTAACATGATTGTCAAGCCCCATGTAACTGGCAAGACCAAGGGGACAACATTGACATGGACATAGACAATAAAGCCTGTTCTATACTAATCTGAAGTAAATATAATCTAGGAAATAATGGAAACAGTAGTTTAAAATTCCAAGCTGAGTTACAGTGAGTTAATTAAGTGGGGGGTCTGGATATTTCTCCCACTCCCTGATTTCTCAGCACTTTGAAACCATTTGCCATTTGTGAACTATTCTTTCAACCGCTCATCTTCATTTTATCAACAATCTCTCAAATTGGCACATTGAATATTCTCAGAGTTATTTCAATTTTAGTGCTTGCTAGTGTTGGGCAAACCGAAACTGCAAAGTTCGTGCTCGTACCGAACTTTGCGCGGTTTGGCATACCGAACCCGAACCCAAATTTTTGCAGAGGTTCGGCAAAAGTTGGGGTTTGGGTTCAGGAGAGCAGCAGGAAGCGCTGCCACCCAGCTGTCTTTTGAAACAGCCAGGGAGCTGTCAGCCAGTGAGGAGGCGAAAAAGGAGGTGGGGAATCCCACAAGGAGATTCTAGGGGTGGAGTTTTGATGTCACTGAGACGTCCATCCTGGCTGGCTAAAACGGCGAATCCAGGAAGGACATCTCAGTGACATCAAAGCTCTACCCCTGGAATTCTCTCGTGGGATTCCCCACCTCCTTTTGTGCCTCCCGATCGGCCGACAGCTCCCCGGCTGTTCTGGGAAGTGCCGCCGCCCAGCTGTCACCTTCAGAAACAGCTGGGGTGCTTCTTGGCGGGCTCCCGAATGCCGAATCCAGAGGTTCGGCAAAAGTTCGGGTTCGGGAGAGCGCCGGGAAGCACCCCGACTGTTCCGAAAGGTGACAGCTGGTCGGCAGGGCTTCCTGGCACTTTCCTGAGCACCGAACTCGAAAGTTCAGCAAAAGTTCGGGCTCAGGTTCAGGTGTTGAACCCGAATTTTTTAAAAAATTCAGACCCGAACTTCATTGAGTTCGCCCAACACTAGTGCTTGCCACAGGGACAAGGACATCTATTGGGGAAAGGGATGTGAAAACCTGTGAAATTTTCCTGTGGATACTTCAGAGTTTCCTGTCATGTCTTCCTCATCTTTTAAGAAAAGACATTGGCTCCAGCTACCTTCTAAGTTTTTCTTATTTTTCTGAGTCTGGATTACATCTCAAATTTTGCAAGGAATTAGAAGGGGAGCCAGCCAAGGTGTCGCAAGAGATATTCAGAGAAGACAAATGGAAAAAAATGACAAATGCAGTGAAATGTAACTTTAATACATCTTGTCACAGAATACAGAGAAACTCTATTTTCCCTATCACAGGGTCCATCTTTGTAGTAGCACAAAGCATTTGTCAAATCATTCATTAAAGACATAACAGCACACCCTGATGATGCATTCTATAAATAATTGTGCGTTATTGTGTAAAGATGTCCTCGTTTTCTTGGAATTGTTTGAAAATCAATGTAATTGGATGACCCTGAATCTAGTAGTTCTATGAAAGAGAATAATTTACCTACTTCTATTCACTTTTGTTCCAAATAATTGTAACTGAAATTTTCTCTTTCCCTTTCTCCCGCTTACTGATGTTCCATACTGAAAAGACAATTTTACTATGCCTTTCATTGTGACCCCAAGATCACTTTCTTAGCTAATTGCTGCCAATTTAGACTCCATTAGTGTATATGCAAACCTAGGGTCTTATTGACTTGACTTGATAGGCTCCCCGTTGCATTAGCTTTTGATAAATTTCATCTTTGCTTTTTTCTTTTTGCCCTGTTGCCCAATTTAGAGGAATTTTGTCAGTTATTATTTTCATATCTCAGCTGAAAATCAGAAATCAATTCATAATGTCCTCTGTTCCAAAATAAGAGGACATTCCAATAAGTAACCCACTTTAAGCCACCTCATGTCAGAGGTCCATTCTTATTTGGCCACGAGATGAACTCCCCAGTGACCAAATGACTCTGACCATAAACTTGCAATTGTATAAAACCTCAGTGTGTTCCTTTTGTTTCGGCAACAGAAATTTTCATGTCAAGATAGTTGCTTTTTCTGAAATTGACAAGGCATTTAAAAAATGGCAACAACAAGCAGACTGGAACAGACAGTTCCAGATAGTCTATTTCTAATCAATTCTGGTCAATTTCACCCCTGCTTGCTTTGCTTGAATATTTGTAGGAAGAGTTGCAAAGAAGGGAATACAGGGAATAGATCCGTAATAGATCAAACTCAGGTAGATTTTATACTGCAGCCAAAGAGCCTGGGAAACAGAAGAGCTCTATTTCTTGAAGCATCCTCATGGATAGATGGAGGACATATCTGGCATGCCCCATGCATGATTATTGCATCTCCTTAGTTTGAAGCCTTCACATATTAAGTAAATGTCACTATGAATTCAAGTAGAACTTTTCTTAACAATGCAATTCCTGGTCAAGTAAAGTCACAAGGAGAAACCAACAGAAACCAAACTAAAAAAATCCTTTCAGACTTTGTTGCTATAAACAAAAGGATTTGAAAGGGTCACTGCAAATGAAACAAACCAAATGTTAAAAAGTTATAGTTATGTACTGTAGTTACTAACCAAGCACATCTAAATTATATTAAAGTAACCAAAATACATTTACAATCCACAAGGCACCCCTAATGTTTGGAAATTGAAAGCTGAAAAATTTGACACACAGAAACCCCTGTTTTAATTCTCTATTATTTACAATATTATATTTCTATACTACTTGCCACAAAATTTCAAAGTGATTTGTAATAAAAAATAAATAAGTGAGATTAAAATGAATTACAGGAAATTGAAACAGTGTAAAAGCACTTGCAAAGAAAAAAGAAAAGAAAACCATTCGTTTATACCACTGTTTCTCAACCCAATCAACACTAAATTGTGTGGACTGTCAGAATTCTCTAGTCTACACATCTTTGAGTTGCATTCTCCAAGGCTGAGAAGCATTGCTCTGTACCATTCATACACACACACACACACACACACACACACACACACACACACAAATAATAGGAAAGTGAACACCAGAACAAGGGGACACAATCTGAAGTTAGTTGGGGGAAAGATCAAAAGCAACATGAGAAAATATTATTTTACTGAAAGAGTAGTAGATGCTTGGAACAAACTTCTAGCAGATGTGGTTGGTAAATCCACAGTAACTGAATTTAAACATGCCTGGGATAAACATATATCCATCCTAATATAAAAATACAGGAAATAGTATAAGGGCAGACTAGATGGATCATGAGGTCTTTTTCTGCCGTCAGTCTTCTATGTTTCTATGTTTCTAAAACAACAACAACCCTGGATTAAGATATATGTTTTCAACAGAATGCCTAAAATATAATAATAAATGCTTTATGAATTCCAGGGATGAGGCCATTTCAAAATCAGGTGGCATCACATAGAAGGCATGTTAGCAACCATCCATAGAAATATACTTCTTTATTTATGGAGTGATGATGTCCATAAAAACCAGCAAAGCACTCTTCCTGTTAAGAACCTTTCAGGTCATGCAGGCGGACATAGAGGTATCCCTTAATCTGTTGGCCAGTTTAGATGTTCTGGCTGAACTATGCCCACTTGACTTTCTGTGGAGGAAATATGGGCATCCTGTGGCTTCTTGTTCATACACAGATCTCTACCATCCCTTTTGCAGCCTACAGAGGATCCCTATTGAAATACAATGGGGGTGGAGATCAGGTATTCAGCATCAAATCTTTCTCATTTTTAAAATTAAAACAAGGGAGGGGGGAGGGAATTGGAAAGCATAATACTTCACCAGACTTGAAATACTGAAATTAGACAATTTGCAACTACATTGCCTCCAAACTGATCTAACCATAGTTCACAAAATCATATACCAAAATGTCCTTCCTGTTAATGACTACTTCACCTTCAACCACAACAACACACAAGTACGTAATAGATTCAAACTAAATTAAAATTTCTCCAAACTAGATTGCAGAAAATACGACTTCAGCAATAGAGTAATCAATGCCTGGAATTCACTACCTGACTCTTGTTTCTTCCCCAACCCCCAAAATCTTCAACATTAAATTGTCTACAGTTGACCTCTCCCCTTTTCTATGAAGTCTGTAACGGGTGTGCATAAGCGCACCATTGGACCTACTGTCCCTGTCCTATTGTCTTCTTTTATCATTACTTTCTATGTTATGTTATATAAACTACTATCCTATACTTGATTGACAAATAAATAAATTAAATTAATAAATAAATAAAATAAGGTTCTCTTTTTGTACCTTAAAAGTGCCTGAAACTGAAGAAGCCAAAAATGTTCAACCATTTCTATTATGTACGTACACCACTAGTCAAGCCTTTATACTCTCAGAATTAAAACAAACTAAACTACAGACCCCAGCCTAAAACAGATATTACAGTACCAGCATTTTCTACACTGTCCATTTATTCTCAAGATAGGTCTTGCAGTATATGATGCTTTGATATTTTTATTGGTTTTGGATCATACATTCTGAAATACTTCCTTCCTTCCTGGATGATGTTGACAAATATGTAACACTGTTCTATATGTGATGGCAGCTGAGAAAATTAAGTCCAAACATGTGAAAACTATTGCAATATTTTGTCAAGGTGATCACTTGATATAGAGCTATCGTATTAAAAATGACATTAATGGTTTTGATCTGTAATCTAATTTGTTATATGTGTCTTGAATTTGTTGTACCAAATGTCATTTGGATGATACATTTCTATGTTATTTTTGTTCACTTATAAATAAATAAAAGCAGACTGATATTAAGATTTATTAAATATGAGACATTTAGTAGTGTTGATTACCTGAAGTATGTTTTATCTATATCTGACTTTTGGAAAAAATATTCACGATTGTAATAATTCATTTTCAATTCATTCTTAGTGATTAGCAGATTGTTATTAATAAAGCTATTCAGGCAAATATAGTAATTTGGCATTCCTCCTATTAATGTTTGTGCCATTTTTGTCAAAGAAAATGTTGGTGTATCACTGTTTTAGCTCCAGCATTAGTTGCTAGGTTTTTCAAAGAGTTATCCTTCTCTTTTTCTTTTTTGTTCAATAGGTTTGATTGTTCTATCAGTCCTGAATTTATCATTCTTTTATCAATGTGCGTGCAGCCCTGCATGTATAATGCCAATTTAAAAAGAAAAAAAACCCTCTGCTTATACCCATTATATTTCTCTTTTGACCTGTATGAACAAGTCTCTTCCTTTGCCAAAGGTTAGAGTAAAGACTAATAGCAAAACCAAAGTTTCTCGAATCATTACTAATGTGATAAATGTCAAAAAGAAAATGAAGTACAAAGGTTATCCCTAAGATTAGTTTGCATCAGTGTTTACATTGATATGCTGGATTGCTAAAGCTCAAGGAATGTAAAGTTTCCTTATTATAACTAAGAAAAATATATTGTATATGGTAAACAAATACATCCCAGGTTTAACTTTTTTTTTACCAGAGATTATGACCCCAATTGTACAGAACACATAGGAATGCTCCTTGTACAATTCATAATGTTTGAAAGATGGGACTCTAATAAAGAGTTTAGCTACCTCAAGGGTTGCCAAATACCATGAAACTATTTGGTTTCTGACATATTATATTTCTTAAATATTTCAAATAACTTGTGTTATATTTGTAGCTTCTGAGAAGTTATCCTGTATTATCTAACAGAAAATCATTTGCACATCTAGCCAAAGATCATATAGTAATGTTTGCATATAATTTTTATTTGCAAGTATCCCATACGTCCTCACTGGAGAGTGGTTTCCAGCTCTGGGATGCAAGAAGATAATGTCTGTAAGTTCCTGCAGTGGTTAAGAAAGAAAGAAGATTTTCCCTGAAATTATGAGGGAAAGAATATAATATCTTTCTTTTAAGTGTGTCTTTTCGGTAGAACCTCTGAGGACCATAAGAAGAGTTGGCAGAGCAAATGATTTTTTTACTGGACTAATATTAGACCCATTATCACTGAGTTCACTGGGAAAGGTAACATGGGAAGGAATTGATACAGTCACACCATCAGGCTACAAAAGTGTCCTGCAGCAATGACCCTATTGCTTGCGGCTTTAGTAGCATTTACTTGCCTTGTGTGGAAAGCGCTTCCTTGTAATGTTACAGCCATTTTAAAAAGCCCTGCTGAAAAGAAAAAGGAACAAAAAAACCCCTGCTGCATGCATTTATTATTAGATGGAATGGGAGCAATTACAGAAAGAATAGGATGCAGCCATCTGCAGACCCTTGATAGCCAAGTCACAAAAAGGAAAGGTTAGACATGTGTCTGTTGAATAATAGCCTTTTTTTCTCAACTCAGTTAGGGCAGAAGATGCTAACGCCTACCGTTGTTGATATTCTCAGCCATGAGCATGGGCCATTGAAGAAACAGTTGTGTAAGGAATCTAGAGATTTAATTAATTGCTGTTTGGCCAGAACTTGTGTATTCGTTTATGTGGCTTTGTTGTATTAAGAATGCAACTCCTAGTATTGTAGAAACCACAAGATGGCCAGAGCTGAACTATTTGCAGTAGACCACATCTTATAGACTTTGCTCTAAAAAAACATGTTCTAATTCCAATAAATATTTTGAGGAAGGCTGGTGAAAAAGATCTGACACTGTGAGATTTCTTACAGATTGGGAAATGCCAGGTAGATATTTATAAATAAATATGGTGCTTGAATATGACTCAATGACAGAACACATCGTTTTGCATTTAGAAAGTACTGGGTCCAAACCCCATTTTCTCCACCCATGATAGAAAAAGACAAGTAAACAGGGACAGAGCTGACAGTGATATCTATTTTCTAGCAATCATTTCTAAATGCTTTCTTCCATGCATATTTTTAATTGTCAATCTTTTCAAAAAAGATTGAGGGAAAATAACATAATAGCTATCTGGAGCATGTCAATGTTGTAATCCAGCAATGTCACAACAATGCTATACTAGCAAAGAAATTATATGCTCATCAGCTGCTACGGCAGACTCACTTGGTTGTCATATTCTGTTATATGACTGAGAAATGACTGCAAGAGTTCTGCTTAGAGGCCCGTGATGATCTTCATCAGGTGCAAAGATTAAAAACTTGCTATTCACCCAGTGATGGGCTACCAACATTTTTACTATCACACCGTGAGTGTGGCTTATTTTGTGAGTGTGGCTTGATGGTCATGTGACTGGGGTAGGAGTGGCTTCACAATCATGTGACTGGGAGTGGCTTGACAATCATGCAACCAGGGGAGTGGCTTAAAAGTCACGTGACTGGGTGGGAGTGGCTTGCTGTCCATGTGACCAGGTGGGAGTGGTTTGACAATCATGTGACTGGGTGGCTTAAAGGTTACGTGACTGGGTGGGAGTGGCTTACCTACCATGTGCCTGTTTCTGTTGATAGATATAATGTTCAGGGTTACAGTGTGAGTTTTCAAATGTGCCCATTTTAAAAGTGTGATCTCTCTGAAAAGAATGTTCAGCTACAAGCTCTATGGCAATGAGAGATGTACAGAAATATTTAGGAACTGCAAGTTCTGAATGAATAGGCTTTGCAGTTATTCTTAAAATTAAGCAGCTTAAAGTAGACAAAAATGAATCCAAGCAGAAGAGGTTTACCCAAGCCTATCCTCAGGACAAGTTCTTGGAAGCTGTCTTAAGCCTGGGCAGCAATATTGATTGCCACCTTGCAGACAGTACTTCCAGAAACCGAGGACAACCATAAACAACTTCTACATCTAGTATCCAGTATCCAGTATCTATTTTAGGAAACAAAGATCAGTTTGACATGCCTTGATTCTTAATGAATTATCTACTTTCAATCTCTCTAGGGCTTTCAGCTGACTTGCACCTAAGATTTTTTGGATTTTTTTTGTTTTTCTTCTTTGCAAAAGCAAAAGCAATATCATTTAGCAGCAATTAAAAGCACCTTCGATGAGAATTTAAAAACAACAATGTCCAATTAGAAAAAGCCATACTTTTAAACATTTGTACATAAATAAGTTGCTGAATTTTTTAAAACTGAAAATATGACATCTGTACAATACATTTACAATAAAATTAGAAGGGAAATTGTCATTATCCTGTATAGAAAAATTAAACATGACCAATTTTATTTTGGTGAAAAGAGCAGCCTCCCATTCTCCCCTTGTTGTAATGAAACAACAAGTTGGCTTATAGAGGAGGAAGCGGCAGCGAGATGAACCTACCAAGGGAGAGAGGCACCCATGTGATTGAGGACAGAAGCTTGGCCTCAGCCTCTTCAGCGCTGGCCACGGCGCTTGTGCATGGACAATATTCTGAACATGCACAGAAGTGTCCCACGTGGGTGGGCGGAGCATCCCATGTGGCTGGGTGGAGCATCCTGGGTGGATAGGCAGAGCGTCCTCTGCAGGTGGGTGGAGCATCCTGGATGGGTGGGCGGAGCCTCCCACCAATGACACTACCAGTTCTTAGAACTGAGCTGAGCCAGGAACAACCCACCTCTGCTAGACCCAACAAACAGTAATGTGAGCAACAGAAAGAAAAATGAAAAAATAAGAGAGGGGTTGAGCCCCAAAATCAACAAGGCCAGAGAAAATCATTTTCTTATCTTATAAATTATGCCAAAACAGAGATATCTATCTAGATCTAGATCATATCTGTCTGTCTGTCTGTCTGTCTGTCTGTCTGTCTGTCTGTCTGTCTGTCTGTCTCTCTCTCTCTCTCTCTCTCTCTCTACCTACCAACCTATCTATCTATCTATCTATCTATCTATCTATCTATCTATCTATCTATCTATCTATCTATCTATCCATATAGGAAGGAGGAACAAGAATGTATAACCAAAGTAGAATGCAAGACACCTGCCAAAAACTGCAATGCTTCTGACAGAAAGGCTAAAGCACAGAATGATTTGAAGCTTGTTAAAAGTACTCTACACAACAAATAAAGGTTTTTTTTTCTGGGGGGGGGGGGGGGGGGGTTTTCAGAAAAACCAAAAGTAAAAAGGCTTGTGGCAAGGAAAATAAAGAGTGAAATAGCATAGCATAGCATTTTAAATCTATATACCGCTTCACGGTGCTTTACAGCCCTCTCTAAGCGGTTTACAAAGAGGAAGCATATTGCCCCCCAACAATCTGCAAATAGCAAGAGATAATAGCAAGAGGTATAGATAGTGAGCTTTTTTTATTCAGCAAAGAGTTCAGTGAAGTCTCTCATTATATCTTCAGTAATTAAGTGGTGAAATATAAGCTATATGATGCAACTGTCACATTAATTCATTGGCTGAGTGAGTGTACCCAAAGAGTTCTCATAATGGTCACACACCAGCTTGGATAATAGTAACAAGTGAGAATGTTATCTGTAATGAGCCTTGTGCTCATCTACATTTCTATTAATAAACAAAGATGTGGAATTTAAGCAGGTGGTTTTCAAATGTCTAAATGAGGAGTGGCTAACTCTTTAGAAGAAAAAACAGAAAATAAAAAAAAATTAAGTGGACTTGAACAGTTGGCTGAAATGTACAGGGTGGAATTTAACAGGAAAACCCCCCGAAGTCTTGTATCTGCGAGTAAAACTGAGAGACATGAGTACAGGATGGTAGAAATCTAGCTTGGCAATAATACAGGTAGAAAACATTTTATGTTCTAGAAAAATGTAATTTGAACATGAACAAGTAGTGTGGTTGCAGCTGCTAAAAATGTAATTGCTCTTTTGGGATGGGTAAACAGGAATATATAGTTTAGATCATAATCATCATCAGAGTTGGACGAGACTTTGGAGGTCTTCTAGTCCAACCCCTTACTCAACCTATACTATTTCACACAAAGGGATGTCCAGTCTCTTCTTACAAGCCTCCAGTGATGGACCACCCACAACCTCTGGAGACAAGCCATTTTCCTCACTGTCAAGAAATCTTGTCTTAGTTCTAGGTTGCTTTTCTCCTTGGTTATTTCTATCAATTGTTTCCCTTTTTTTTTTTGCCTTTTGGTGCCTTGGAAAATAAGTTGAACCTCTTTTGTTTGTGGCAAATATTGAAACAGTGTTTTCATTCTACTGTGTCATGGCTATGTCTTCCCTATAGTGTCCAGTTATAAATCCAAATAAATTGGAATGGACTTAGATGAGGTCTCTCCCTTTAGGAAAGTCTTAGGAGGAATAGTTCACTTTATTTTATTCATTTATTTTATTTATGTATTTGTCAAAAACATGCATAAGATAGCAGATATTGGTATAAACATAAGCAAAGTAGGTACAGGTAAATTAGGACACAGAATGATACAGTAAGATGAGGATGGTAGGTACAATGGTGTGCTTATGCATGCACCTTATAATAAAATAAATAAATATTGTATATTCATTCTGCAGAAGAAAAGACTGGAGTAGATATGATAGTTTTTACATATCCAAAGGTTTTTTATATATACAGGGGGAAGTGGAGTTGATATCTGTTGATTTGAAAAGCAGGAGTCAAATCAAAGAGTTGAAACTACAAATAGATTTAGGAAATACTAAGGGAATTTCCATAACCAGCAAAACATGTTACCTCCTTAAATGATACCTTCTTCTTTATTATTTTCAAATAGCCACGTATCAGAAATGCTTTAGCAGATCTTCCATTGAGTGTAGGATTGGGCAAGACTGCAATCTGGGATTCCTTCCAATTATATGGCAATTCAATTAGGGATGATCATATGTGCTTTGTAGGCTTTTATTTTATTTTTTATTTTTTTGAAAAGTTGACATTTTTTTGAAGTTGCATTGTGGAATCTTTAAAATATTTTTGAACATCAATTATAGATGGAGCTGCATGATTTAACATTCAACTTTTAATCATGACATCACACATCAGTATATTCTGGCCAAAGTCATCCATCACATTAAGCTATAGTTTATTCACACATTATTATTGTTATTATTATTTATTAGATTTGTATGCCACCCTCTCCATAGACTCGGGGCGGCTCACAACAGTGATAAAAAACTAGACCACAAAGTAGTTTACAAACCACAGTGGCCACATTCTTAACTTCCTGCCATCACAAATGAAACCTCTTGTCACATTTCTTTGTCACAGGCCAAATATATATATTTCTTCTCTAATTTCTCTTCAGGCATTTTTGTCAATTTCATCTGTAATGCTCTTTCCTTATTTAAAAAATAATGATTTAGGTGAGACAGAAATACATTTAAAATAATTTCCTGACTGGATAAATAATAAAACAACTAAATTCTGCAGTTATAACCATCCACAAGAAGAAAAGCAATTGTCCATAACTTTCCCAGAATAGAGTCTTAGGCTAATAAAACAACAGTGAAATTGCATCTTGTTCCAGACAGGTCTTTCTTAATTTGGTTTAGATGTAAGGTGCCACAGGAGAGAGAAAGTACAGATGAAACTGCATAGTAGTGGCTACTACTAAGTTGCCCAATGAGAATAATTCACTGGTCCAAAGATAGTTCCAAATTTCTGGTAGGCGGGACGTGTCATCACACTTATTCATGCTGAGGGGGTGTTTTCAGTTTCATGTCCTGTTTTTGTAATGTGCTGGACAAGGGAGGAAGTTTTTTCTTCTTTTTTGACTGCATTTTTTTGCTCTGCAATGCGTGTGTTTATTCTTCGATTGCCAATGTAAGAATAAACGCATTGCAGAGCAAGAAAATGCACTTGAAAAAGACGAAAAAACTTCTCCATAGTCAGAACACTATATAAAAAAAACAGGACCATAGAGATAGAAAAACACCCCCTCAGCATGAATAAGTGTGATGACACGTCCCGCCTACCAGAAATTTGCTCCCATTACATCCTTTGCGATTGCTTGATGGGAGTTTAAAACTGTATTATTTTTCAACATAGATTGCCAAATAATTTTGAGAGAGTCTTGAGGGATGCCCAGAAGTCCTTGGACCACTCTAAGAAACACATGGACTAAGTCATTGCTTTCTACAAGCAGGACCTGGAGTAAGCCATTCTGAGATCTTAGAAGATAGACAGAAACTTCCTGAATACATTATTGGATTTTACATACAAATGTTATTATGTATTTTATACATCATTGCTGTATAGAAAAACAAAGTAGATTGACAAAATACAATGTTGGTTGATGTTCTGCTTCAAGGTACATTTAGAAAGGCAAAGATTCCATATTGGTTGGAGCTGATCTATTAAATGTTGGTATGCATAGCTTTTTAATCTATGCCCTTATGCCTTTTTATTGTAACGTTAGAAGCTAGCATATGTGCAAGTAAAACCATCAGTAAAAGAATAATACAATTGCCTTTGCTGGATTTATGCCCAGCAGGCAGGCTGCCAAAGGGGGAAAAATCATTCTAACTCTGCTGCTTGATTGTATAAATAGTGTGTCAAAGCCTACAGAAAAATTAGCTGAGGAGATTACTTATTAAAAAATCAAAACATTAAGAAATCCTTATAGAATTGGAAAGAAGTACAATTTGTGCCTACCTGCTTGGCTTGTTTATTTTCAAGCTGGAGATGTGCCAACTGAATGTGATGAAAATAGATAGATAGGTCGGTAGGTAGGTAGGTAGGTAGGTAGGTAGATAATGGATGGATGGATGGATGGACAGACAATGTGTTTATATTGCTTTCTGTGTGGAATTAGTTTCATATACACTATCTTCTGACCAAATTTTTTACAGACTTAGTAGTCATCTAGCTATTCATAGCAAGTTACAATGGTACCAAAATGACAATGACATCATAGAGACATCACCATGCAAATTCTATCCTTACGCACTCGCATTCCCATGTCTGATGCAAGTATATACAGTAAGTCATGGTATCTGCTAGGCGGTGTGTAATGCAAATGTCATTCCATTTCCTCTGCCACTACATAGATGCAGATGCCCATGGTAAATTAAGTTTTTATTAACAACACCCAACTACAATCTAGATAGCACTTGTTGAGAACCCACCTCCTAACAAGATACATGGGTAGGACCAGATGCCTATTTTTTTCTATTGAACCCAATAAGGAATTACCAGAAGATTGGATGGTTTCAATCTTGTTTGTTTTCAGAAAACAAAAATAATTCAGTGCTATTGATCCCTTGATCCCTTATTGATGTTCAGGTTATCATAACAATTACTTCACCTATATATTTATAAAATTCTTGTATCTGTAATCTTTAACTGGGCAAAACAATGTATCATAGGCAATATTTGAAGCATGGTACCTTAAAATGGACTTACTTCTAGAGTGATGGCAAACCTTTTTTCCCTCAGGTGCTGAAAACGTGCATTAAGTATAGCATGCATGTGTGCCCACACCCATAAATCCATTCCTCCACTTGCCCCCCTGCACATGTGTACGCAGCCCCCCCCCCCATTTTGGTCCTAGCAGCCCTCCCTAAAGCCTCTGGAAGGTGAAAATTGTCACACTGAATATTGCCAGCCTCAGAGACATTTAGTAATTAAAGAGTTAACATGTTTTGCCTTTATTAATCTCCTCCTATTTTTGATGTAACATCCTGCCTTGTCATTTCCGCCTTCATGTTCTCTTTGTTCCTCTCTGCCTTCGGACTCCATAATGTAAGGTCCTTTGTTATTTTTGTCTACTCAGACAATGTTTATTTTTACTCTTATAATAAAAGAAATCTTGTTTTGAATAAATGATTGGAGCTCTTTAATCCATCGCCTCCACGATAAGGATCAAACAGACTTTTACAATTGTGACAAAAACAGCCTCCCCCTCCCCCGGAGACCCTCTGGAAGCTGAAAATGGCCCAATTCCCAACTCCCATTTTTCACCCTCTGGAGATTCCAGAGGCTTTCCTGGAGCCTCTGTATGGCAGTCATCACATGCCCCCTCCCAGGCCCTCCAGAGGCCAAAAGTGCCCCCCCAGAGCCTCTGCATGAGCCCTGAACTTACCTGTTATCCAAACCAAGTTGTGGGGAGACTCCTGGGAGGAGAGGAGTGACTTAGTGGGGCCAGATAAAAATCAGCTGGCCAGCGCATGCATGCATGCTGGAGCTGAGCTAGGACAACAGCTCATGTGCCCACAGATATGGTATGCCATAGGTTCACCATAACAGACCTACAGGTTCCATAGTCTGGTTTCACTCCAGCCTTCCAGAAACCAGGTAAATCTGCCTGTGCTTCAGCTGCTGGAGATCAGGTAGACCAATCCACCTCTAGCTCTCCAGAGACCAGAGAGGCTAGTACCATCATCAGTTTCTGGAAAATAGTCAAACATGGTCAAGTTGGTAGGTAATTAATTGGAAGTCTCTTCTACATCCCACTGATTTTTTGTCTTTGGCAATTCTGTTTCTTTGTTTAGGTAAAGAAATATCTCTGAAATAATGACCCAACAAGCCATAGATTATCTGGTTACTAATATTAGTATTGACTGCTTTGATATTGTTGCATATTGAATTGCTGTCTCTTTTTTAGGTGTATAAAGATTGGGACAGCAATAAAAATGCATGTGCATTTTCGCCATAACGGGGACACATACACAGCCAGTCTCCAATTCCCATTTTAAATGGCTAGAATACTAAAAATTTAAAATTTATTCTAACAGAATGCAGATATTAAAGCTATTTCCAATTTTATTCCATTGAGAACACAGTCAACTTGCCTTTTGACTAAGACTGTTTTGTTTTCACTTTGAATAAAAATGCATTTTCCATGTTGTATACATCGCTATTTTTTTCCTTTCAAAGTCTAATACAAAACGTATATGCTTTCTAATAGTTAGTACTGACATAAGCATCTTATCTTTTAAAAGTATATCATCTCCCATTCATGTACACCATAAATGGAAAACTTAAAGAAATTTATTTTTCAAATTATAAACTTACAGGCTTGTTTTATAAAATATACCTTTTGATGCATGATCCATTTAACAATGTACATAGTGCAATATTGTTATTCATCTTATTTTCATATTATACTTGTTATAATGAACGAACCCATAAAGCTTTATCAGGAATATTGTTTCCTGTAAAATAAATATATAAGTTTAGTAACATAACATAATGCATATTATGTCTCTACTTTTATTCCTTCCCCAAATTTTGTTTACTAAATATTCTTGCAATGCCAGCAAAAAAAAAATCTTCAAAGCCATTCCTTCATCAAACAGTTAGTGGCTGCTGTTTATCTGGTACATTTCAAATCACTTTGAACCAAACCTGAGGTATTTACTCATGCTGTTTTTATGTTATCATATAAAGCAATCTTCCTGTTAATTTTAATAATTGTAACTTCATAAAGGGGAATCAAATGATTCCCCCCCCCCCAGATCTTTGGAATGTACTACTGCTAAATGAAAATGCAATAATATTCTGGCAATATATTGTAGTCTACACACTTTTAGAATTTTCCATAGTATACTACTGTGATTGGAAAAAACTGTGGAAATTTGTAATATCATATTTAAAAAGCATTGTCAGGCATGGGGAAATTAAACATCTCCCCTGGGCACATTTAATTTATACATGGTATGCTTGTGTGTGTGTCTGTTAGTATATGGGGTTTTTCTTAAATCTTTAAATATTTTAATTAATTGGATTATCATGATTGTTTCACTTGTTGTGAGCCGCCCCGAGTCTTCGGAGAGGGGTGGCATACAAATCCAAATAATAAATAAATAAATAATAAATAAATTGTCTTATGTATACTACTGCAGTATATTTTCCAGCGGAGGGATCTTGCATTAGAAGGGAGAATTTATACAAGAGACAGCACCAGAGTACCATAATATCAAGAGGTCAAGAGCTGCATTTAATTGGTGGGAAAGAAGGGACCGAGGGCTGAGAGGATGACATCAAATGTTGGGAGAGGGCATTGACCTCAAATGAATAGAGCCATGTCCTGCATATTTTCCAGTTATTGGATATAAAGTTGGAGTGGGTGCCCCTCTTTGCTTTGAAAGCACACTTTTTCAAAGCTTATAAAATGGGGTCTTTTGTATATTTTCCACGTAAAATAGTGAGAAGATGCGCTGCTGATATGGGGCAATCACGCAATCAAAATTCAGTGGAAGAGTCAAAAAAAGAGCTGGAAATGGAAGCTTGTCCCTCTCTGCCTTGGGTATGTATCAATGTCTGTTTTGCATGATTTAGTAATAATGTTAGCATTTTAATGATGCCTTTAGGTTTTCACCCCATTTCAGATACACTGATTCAATAATGGTATTCACACAAAAGCAAACGCCAAAGAAGAAGAAAAAAATGTCCCCAATGTTTTTGGATTCTTTTCTAAGTCAGGATCAAACAGAGGCATAGTAAAACAGGAAGGGGGAAATAACTATTCCCTTGGCTGTGCTTAGATGTGTGTGGCATCCCACATAAAAGGAAAGAGAATTATCCCTCTACTAAATAGTTAGGTAGCAAAATGAAAAGTTCTCCTAAAAAGGATTTTCATAATAAAAAGATACATTGCCAGATGACAAGGTTTGGCACTCTTAACTAGAGAAATGGAATGCCCACCTGGTCACCTGTAGCTGTATCTCAAGAAGGTCATCAGCTTTCTGTTACCAACCCACACTAGAGGAGCACATTCGCTTGCACGTAAACAATTATTTCCTAGCAAATAAAAGGTGGGATTTACAGGTTTTTAAGAAAAGAACACAGAAAGTTAGGAGGAGATAACTGCTTGTTAGAGGAGCAGAATGGCTGGCTGACAATGAGTAAAGGAAAATGGCAAGGGAAGGGCTGAGGAGGAGAGGGGGAGGGGTAAATAGCTCAAAATAGCTCAGTGCTTGAATAGCCAGGTTAGAGTGGACATAGCAATGAGAGACAAGGCATCCAGGTCAAGAAAGAACAGAGACCTCCTAAAAATGGGGTAAAGAGAAATTGGCTAATATACAGAAACTTTAGGGCTGAGGAGATGCTGGAGGCAGCAAGGCATTAGAAAAGCAGGGTCCAAAATGATTCATATTATTAGATGAGATTAGATTAGATTAGATTTATTGGATTTATATGCCGCCCCTCTCCGCAGACTCGGGGCGGCTCACAACAATGGTAAAAAAAAAGTACATAGTAACAAATCTAATATTTAGCAATCTAAATTAGAGTTTTAGGTTAAAAAGTCCAAAAAAAAGAAACCCCAATATATAAAAAACAAGCACACAATCGAATCATACACAAAAACTACATGGGCAAGGGGGAGAGGTGGGTTTTAAGGAGCTTACAAAAGGCAAAGAGGGTGGGGGCAATCCTAATTTCTGGGGGGAGCTGGTTCCAGAGGGTCGGAGCCACCACAGAGAAGGCTTTTCCCCTGGGTCCCGCCAGACGACATTGTTTTGTTGACGGGACCTGGAGAAGGCCAACTCTGTGGGACCTAACTGGTCACTGGGATTCGTGCGGCAGAAGGCGGTCTCACAGATATCCTGGTCCGATGCCATGACACATTATAAGGTTTGGACTAGATGGTACAACGAGAAAGACAGTGAGACAATGTGGAACAAAGACCAAGAAATGGGACAATAAAAACATACAAAGTATTGTAAAAGGATATGTAAATAACCCCTTAATTTAATTTAATTTAATTTATTTGACTTCTATGCCACCCAATCCCGTAGGACTCAGGGCGGCTTACAACAATAAAAACAATACAGAAGAACAATAATAAAAAGAAGTCATATATTAACCATAATTATAAAATCCTAATTATAAACCCAACCAAAATAACCTCCAATCTAACAACAACATAAATACCAGTAAACATAATCCGAACAGCCAACCCTTCTGATTGACAAACTCAGCATCTTAGCCACTGAGCCACTGCATCTCTAAATAATAGTAGGTAATAGTAAGGTAATAGTACTGGTAGGTAATAGTAATAGTAAGCAAGTGACATTGGGGAAGGAGGGGAAAGGGAGGGATAATAAAATGATCTACCTTAAGAGCAGTGAAGGACTACCAAAATTTTACTACCACACTGTGGGCGTGGCTTATGCAGGACGCCCTGCGTTTTCTTTCAACATCTTTCAGTGCAAATTGGGTGTTCTGGGGTGGAGCTCTATTTTCACTACCCCACTGCGTTCCCCCTCCCCCATCCAGGTAGTAGCCCACCCCTGTTTAACCCTTGTATGCTGTTCGAAAAAAGTTCCTAATGTTATGTTCCCGGGTCACCCTGACCCGGACCGAAAACTCTTCATTTGCAGTGCTTATGTTTGGTCTTTTTGAAAGCTTTTTTCACCTGGAAACATGTTTGAACATTTCTGCACACAATGGAATGAAAATTGAACTGAAAAAATTAATCCTTATTGGTTTGTTTTGCACATAAATGTGCCTCCCCCCCCCGTTTTTGTGAAAGTTTTTTTCAATTTATGGATAGTTTTGCTTGCAAAATCCATTCTATTTTACTAAAGTTGGTGTGGGATTGGTAGCTTGAACATTTCTGCACACAATGATATGAAAATTGAACTGAGAAAATTAACCCTTATTGGTTTATTTTGCACATAAATGTGCCTCCCCCCCGTTTCTGTGACATAGTCTTCACTTTATGGATAGTTTTGCTAGCAGAATACATTCAATTTTGCTAAAGTTGGTGTTGGATTTGTAGCTTGAACATTTCTGAACATAATGATATGAAAATTGAAGTGGAAAAATTGATGCATATTGGTTTATTTTGCATATAAAGTTATTTCAATTTATATAAAAATTATGCTGTTAATTTCAAACTTACATACTTTTTTTTAGTAAAATGGATTTCTTTCATAAAATTAGTTATCTGGCTACAATGTGGTTGATTTTCAAAAGGATATTCCAAATATTTCTAGACAAATATGTATAAACAGTGACAATAATGGCACACAGCAAGGCCGGGGGGGGGTGTCCCTTTTGTGGCAAAAATAAACCAATAAGAACCATTTTTTTCAGTTCATTTATATTTTTCTTATATTCAGAAATGTTCAATTTAGTATATCAAACCTTTTGGGGGAAAATTTCTTAGGGATTTGTAGCCTTAAAAATAGAATTGACACGAAATTCAGAAAGGATGGGGGGAGGGGCTTTTTGATCAAATAAAAATATAAGTCTCAATTTTTCCAGTTCAATTTTCATATCATTATGTTCATAAATGTTCAAACTAGTTTTCCAGTTGAAAAAGTTTTCAAAAAGATCAAATTCAAGTACCTAAAAAAAATATTTTTGGTCCGGTCATATACGAACAGAAACAGATTCGAAGTTATGAATTTTTTTTGCCCAGAAAACAATTAGCCACCACCCCAAAAATATTTTTTGATGATCAGCATTGTTAAATTGAGTAAATGAATGCCTAAGATTTTAAAGAATATTTTGGATTTGGAGCATAAAAAAATAAAAAGTGAAAATGATTGCAAGCAGCCGAGGGGGGGGGGAGGCCTTATTTCTGATGTTAAAAAACCAGTAAGAATCATTTTTTTCAGTTCCTTTATATTTTTCTTATATTCAGAAATGTTCAAGGTACCATTCCCACACCAACTCCAGTAAAATAGACTGCATTTTGCAAGCAAAACTATCCATAAATTGAAAAAACTTTCACAAAAACGGGGGGGGAGGCACATTTATGGGCAAAATAAACCAATAAGGATTAATTTTTTCAGTTCAATTTTCATTCCATTGTGTGAAGAAATGTTCAGACTACTTTCCAAGTGAAAAAAGCTTTCAAAAAGACCAAACATAAGCACTGCAAATGAAGAGTTTTCGGTCCGGGTCAGGGTGACCCGGGAACATAACATTAGGGAGTTTTTTTTTTTCAGCAAGAAAGAAACCTCCCACCCCCCAAAAAAAATTCTCATAGAGAGAACCCCTGAAATGATGAAAAGTCATGAAATTTCAAGTTTCAGATATGCAGGGAAAATTTTTTACAGGGTCTCAAACCTTGATTTCGGGTCTCACAGACCCGAACAGAACAGCAGGGTTTTTAAGAGGGAAGTCAAGCAACCAAACAGAAGCGTAACTATTACCAAATGCTAGATAAAGTTTGTGTAGAGAAAGTTGTTAATGAGAACATGAGAAGGAGGGATGGAAGGAGGGAGGGAAGGTGGGAGGGAGGGAGGGGGGGAGAGAGAGAGAGATTTTAAAGGTCCCAAGCTGACTAGAGAAATAAACAGAAACATAGAAGACTGACGGCAGAAAAAGACCTCATGGTCCATCTAGTCTGCCCTTATACTATTTTCTGTATTTTATCTTACAATGGATATATGTTTATCCCAGGCATGTTTAAATTCAGTTACTGTGGATTTACCAACCACGTCTGCTGGAAGTTTGTTCCAAGGATCTACTACTCTTTCAGTAAAATAATATTTTCTCATGTTGCCTTTGATCTTTCCCCCAACTAACTTCAGATTGTGTCCCCTTGTTCTTGTGTTCACTTTCCTATTAAACTTATCATGATGGATAAAATATAATAAATAATAGAAAATAGAAGTAGAAAACAAAAAAATTGGAAGGCAGCAACATAAAATCAGCTAAAAATAAGAATAGATGAAATACAATATAATTCACAGTAAGGAAAAAACAAAAACTTAGGAGAGGCAATATTAGTAAGGTTTTCCTTTCTTTCACCTGAAATGACTCCTGGAATCTATCTAGAAATAAATCCCTCTAGTCTTCTTGGCAAGATTTTGGAAGAGGTTTTCCATTGCCTGTTTTCTAGGACTGAAAGTTCATGCATGTTAGGAATGGGATGAGGTCAACAGTAGACAGTGTAAGATTAAAATTTTGGAGGTTTGGGGATGAAACCACAGAGTCGGGTAGTGTATTCCAGGCATTGACCACTCTGTTGCTGAAGTTGTATTTTCTTCAATCGAGTTTGAAGTGGTTTACATTATGTTTGTATTTATTGTGTGCTCGTGTATTGTTATGGTTGCTGAAGTAGTCATCAACAGGTAGCACATTGTAACAGATAATTTTATGAACTACGCTTAGTTCGGACTGAAGGTGGCATAGTTTTAAGTTGTCTAAGTCCAGAATTTCAAGTCTGGTGGCATAAGCAGTGAAGGTCTACCAAACAATTTACTACCACATTGTGGGTGTGGCTTATGCAGGATGCCCTGCATTTTCTTTCAACATATTTCATTGCAAATTGGGTACCATTTTTGCTACCTCACTGTGTCCCCCCCCCCCATCTGGACAGCAGCCTCCCCCCCTGTCTCCAGGTCCCATCGACTAAATCTATTTCTATCTGGCTTTTATTATCTTCTTTCTGGCCTTCCTTTTTCAATCATTTAACTTTTTTTCACCATTCTTCAGGCTCTCTGTCATAATGTCCAGATCTTTGAATCTGTTTCCAATTTCAATCTTACATACTTTAGGAATGGGTTTGAAATTACATTTATTGGGATTGGACGTTCTAGTCTTTTTCAGTCTGTTGTATAGTTTTGTGATTAGAAGCTGATGGTCCGATCTGCAGTCAGCTCCTAGCTGTGTTTTGCAGTTCAGCAGACAAACTCGTGTATAAGATGTTATCTATTTGATTACAGTGTTGTCCATTTGGAAATTTTCAAATATATAACCATTTTTTTATTGCTATTATGTGTTATAAACAAACAGTACAGTTTCTATAAATAAGTCTATCAGCTATTGTGCTGCAAATTCCTACTCAATTTTTTTCAACAGTTTCTAGTACAAATTATTCTCCAACTTTTCCATTAAAGTCATGAATAGTTATTAGAACATTCTTTTTTGGTATTCGATCTATTACTTTTTGTAATGAACTCATCAACCCTTTCTTTTCCAGCAACTGTTTCTGGAGCCTTCACCTGTGTAATTGTGAAACTGAGTAGATTCCCTTAAATCCTAATGGAAATTATTCTCTTGGAGGGTTGTATCCCACTACAATATGTTCTGAAATCATAATTGCGATTCTTTTTTCCTCCATAAACTTTTCTATAATTGTTATTTCCAGAACATAATACTTTAAATTCATCCGATTCATTAGATAGCTCTGCTAATGGGAATCAACTAAAAACTTCTCCCCGCCCTCCTGCCTCTGAATTCAGAAGATAGTGGAATGCTGTAAAGTGTTTTATAGATTAATTTGCCCTACTGAAAGTTCTGTTACTACCTTGTATATTCTTACTCTTGTGCATTTAATTGCTAAATTTCCCATTGAATTAATCAAGGTCTTCTGTTAAATTTTGCTAGCAATCTCTCATGGCTAGAAGAACACTAATCTTCCCTTTAATTCAAATTGTCCCTTTCCTGAATT
Source organism: Erythrolamprus reginae (assembly GCF_031021105.1). NCBI lineage: Eukaryota > Metazoa > Chordata > Lepidosauria > Squamata > Dipsadidae > Erythrolamprus > Erythrolamprus reginae. The sequence goes on from NC_091951.1 coordinate 75,263,168, forward strand.
TTTCATAGGTAGACGTGTTTCCTCAAAGTATCATCTCTTTCTCCATGTATGCTAATGGAAACATGAGCCAGAAGTGTGCAGCAGCAGCCAAAAAAGTCAATGCAATCCTAAATTGCACTAATAAAGGGATACAATCTAGGACTAATGAGGTACTAATCATAGTTCCCTCTAAGCTGAGCAGTGAGCAATCGCTCACTTAAAAATCATCATCAACTCAGAGTTTTCCAAACCTGCCCAGAAGACGAGAGGGAAAGAGTGAGAAGGAAGGAGAGAGAGAGGAAGAGAGGAAGAGAGAGAAACAGATAGAAAAAAGAGAGGAAGGAAAAGAGAAAGAAAAAGAATGGGAGTAAGGAAGAGAGAAAGAAAATCAAAATCTAGTTTGAAACTAGCTCAACTATTTAAGTGGCATTTTGATATTGATAGAGTTGCCCTATTATGAGCTCACTGTTATAGACACACAGTACAGTATTTTATTTTGAAATTCTCTGAGGCAAAACAGGGTGGGTTTTTTGTTTGTTTGTTTGTTTATTTATTTATTTATTTATTTATTATTTCTGTGCCGCCCAGTCCCGAAGGGACTGCTGCTCAGACACTATACTTTTCCGCCCACCCCCCCAAAAAATTAGAGGGAACACTGGTACTAATGCCCTAGTTAGACCACACCTAGAGTATTTCATCCAGTTTTAGTCACCACACTACAAAAAGGAAAAAGAAACATTGAAACTCTAGAGAAAGTGCAGAGGAGAACACCCAGAATGATTAGGGCCTGGAAACTATAACATACAAAGAAGGGTTGCAAGAACTGGGCATGGCCTATCTAGCGAAGAGAAGGACCAGGGGAGACATTAAAACAATGTTCCAGTACTTCAGGGGATACAACAGAGAGGAGGGGGTCAGGCTGTTTTCCAAGGCACCAGAAGGCCAGACCAGGAATAATGGATAGAAACTGACCAAGGAGAGGTTCAATCTGGAAATAAGGAGAAACTTTCTGACAGTGAGAGCAATCAAACACTGGAACAGCTTGCCTCTGGAAGTTGTGAGAGCTCCAGCATTTGAGATTTTCAAGAGGAGATTGGATTCCCATTTGTCTGAAATAGTGTAGGGACTCCTGCTTGGGGGGAGTGGGAGTTGATTCAATGATCTACAAGGTCCCTTCCAAACAGTGAAAGGGCTACCAAAATTTTTACTACCACATTGTGGGCATCGCTTGTGCATTTTCTTTCAACACCTTTCAGTGCAATTTGGGTGCTCTGAAGTGGAGCTCCATTTTCACTACCCCATTGCATCCCCTCCCTGTCTGGGCAGTAGCACACCCCTGCTTCCACCTCTAGTAATCTGTAACCATAAATGTTGGCATGTCTTCAATAATCACCCATCAATCAGGAACTTGCTTATCATCACCAATATGAAACTACCTGTTCTTTTTCTCCCATCTCTACTCCCCATTCCACAAACAATTAACACTTTTATCCAGAGATCACAGGGATCTATATATCCTTACCATGCATGTATAGCTTTTTCTATCAAGAAGTTTATATTTCAAACTGAAATTTGGATCGGACGATACAAAGCAGATCTAAACAGAGGAAGAATTTCAATGCAACAGGGGCAAATTGAGATTAAATTCCTGGGAAGATATCCAAATTACTCCAGGTTAGTAATTTGGATATCTTCCCAGTAAGACATCTCAGCAGAGTCTTGGGTCAAAGAAGAACATATATAGCTTTAATGAAAGATTGACAGAGTGAGAAAGCTGCTCTGAGGAAAAAATACTTCTGGATTGTCTCAAAGTTTATGTTTCATGTTTATTTTACCGGTATGAGCATCATGTCTTAGAACAGGGGTGTCAAACTTGTATCATCACGTGACATATCTGCCATGCTGTATATTGACAGCCCCTCAGAGACATTCAGTAATGAAACAGTTAACTAATGTGTGCCTTATTTGATCCTCCTCTTATGTCGCAATATCCTGCCAATCTCTCTTCACTTCCTCCTTCTTCTTCCCTTCTCCTCCTTGAATCTCCACGATGTAAGACAATCTTTTATTTGTTTATTTCTGTTTTTTTAAATAAATATCTTGTTTGAAAAGAAATGACTAAGGCTTCTATCCATCGACCTCTGCGGGGTTAAGGTCCTAACAGACTTTAATTTTCACCAAACCACGACAATATCATGACTTTTTCCCAGTTTACTAAACCAGGAGTGGGCATGACCAGTAAGTGATGCATCTGGCCCACAGACATGAATCTCACACCCCTGTCTTAGAAGTTATATATTCAGTCAGATTCCTTTTGTACATCAATAGGATGCACATGAAACTCTGATAACATTCAGTGCAAACATTCACACCAATCCATGAAAGGGCAATTTTTATTTCACAAAAATTGCATAACAAGGGGTGCCGCATGCAAGGGTCAAAACACACCATGTTGGAAAATAAGGGAGCTTGGTAAAGAGCACTACAAAGTTCCTGACTTTTTATAATGTAGTGGTAAATGTTTTCTTCTTCCCAAACACTATGAAATTTAAAACAAATATTTAGAAAAGAAAACAGTAAAAAAGGAGGTTGTTCTATCACCTGGTATGTAAATAATACAAGGGAGGAAAGAGGAAAGAAAGCCAGCCAGCCAGCTCACCATTTCTGGCATCTCCAGCTGCTAACACCGAAAGCTTAAAAGCGTAAAGAAATTTAGCACAAACATTTTTCTTGAGTTTAATTACTGAAATAGACAAATTGAAAATTGGCCCATCATGAAGACAAATAGCAATAGAAATGCAGTTTGGAAAACTGTTTCTTCTAAATTATAATTAACCACCCATCAAGAGCTACCTGACAGAGGTGAAATGGGGTTCCATTAGCAGTCCTACTGATTGGCTGACAGCATGTCCCATGATGCTCCGTGCTACAAAATTCTCCACTGTTTGCTTTTCAGCAAAATCATAAAGGACCACTGATTATGCCTAGCCCCTCTCTCCCACTCTTTGCTTGGCCACCCCAAGATACCTAATAGCCTAAATTATCAGCAAATTACTTCTTTGATAAGGGCAAGTCATTTTACATTGAGAGTGGAACTGTTTCCCACTTCTGGGGGATAATATTAGGCAAATAACAAGCATCTTTCTTTTGACATGTACAATTATTTGCCATGTATGTTTGAATAGCCTGCTCCTTTGTGCGACAGGGTCCATTCTCTATTAGCATATTTGATATATGAATATGCTGGGCCATTGCAGAAAAATCTGGCAGTAACCATGGTGATTGGGAGACAATGTTTTGAGTGAGGGATGTATTATCAATTTCAGCTATAGAATTTCTCCCCCACCTTTTTTCAAGCATATATTGTTAATGAGCTATTCTGCAACATGGAAATGATAGGTAGGCAGACAGACAATGATAGATAGATAGATAGATAGATAGATAGATAGATAGATAGATAGATAGAAGATAGATAGATAGATAGATAGATAGATAGATAGATAGATAGATAGATAGATAGATAGATAGATAGATAGATAGATAATAGAGTTGTTCCAGGATAGTTAAGCTATTATTACTATTAAATTTAAGCCAGGGTAAATTAGGAATGTGAAAATACACACACACATGTACATTATGTTTATCTCCCTCATTTTTTAAAAAAATTAAACAACATAAAAGCTTCCTACTATAAAACTGCTCCCTTCATATATGCTGGAATTGTCCTCCGTGCATTATTCTCCTAGTTTAGATACACTTTCCTAGGGGAATCAATTTACATGTGAAGTGCCAGGTGGGGTTTGGGTGGGGGAGAAGACAAAGGAATAATTGCCTGATATACCAGTGGAGAAAGAGAGACACTTATGAAATAACATTTGAGAAAAACAACTTGGGAAGACAGCAATAAAGAAATAAAAGAATATGGTGAGATACTATTTTATTAAGCATTCTGAATAAAGCTTTGCATCCAGGATATTTTTTACACATATAAAAAAGCCCCAGTAATTATTAAAACAATACTGAAAAAACTATGTAAAATAATGATCTCATAGGTATAGCTATGCAATTTGTTCTTGGACAAAATGTGCTGACATATTGTCCTCTAAATTAACTGCCTTCCAAACTACTATAATAACTTTATTATGGACCTGAGCATCCAAATTTATTAATTTAATTTTTATTACCAAGATGTTAGTATGAAACTGAAGTATACCTAGATATAATAAAAGAGAACAGATTGTCCAGATCTAGATTCTGGGGTTGGTTGTTGTTTATTTATTTATTTTATTTGTCTAGTACGTATTGGTAATATACTGTACATAGATATAACAGTGTTTATATACATGAGTAAGAGGGAACATTAGGACAGGGACAGTAGGCACACTGGTGTGCTTATTCTCACCCCTTACTGACCTCTTAGGAATTGGTTGAGGTCAACAGTGGGCAGTCTAAGGATAAAGTTTCGGGGCTAGGTGATGATACTACAGAGTCTGTGAGTAGTGAGTTCCATGCATCAACTACTCAGTTACTAAAGTCATATTTCCTGCAGTCGAGTTTAGAGCAGTTTACTTTAAGTTTGTACCTGTTGTGTGTGCTCATTTGTTGTTGTGTGTTGCTGTGGTTGAAGCTGAAGTAGTGATTGACAGAAAGGACATTGTAGCAGAGGATTTTATGGGCTATGCTTAGATCATATTTAAGGTGATATAGTTCTAGGTTTTCTAAACCTAGGATTGTAAGCCTAGTTGGTTAGGGTATTCTGCTGCAAGTGTAAAGTATTTCTGGACATTTTCTAGAGTGTTTATGTCTGAGTGTTTATGTGTGGGTTCCAGTCAGATGAGCTGTATTCAAGGATTGGTCTGGCAAAAGTTTTGTATGCTCTGGTTAGTAGTGTGAGATTACTGGAGCAGAAGCTACATAGAATTAAGTTAACAACTCTTGAAGCCTTTTTGGTGATGTTGTTGCAGTGGACTTTGGTCATTTAATATGAGTATATCACTTATATACCTGCAAATCTCTCTATATATCTCTATCTCTAACTATCTATTTTGAAAGTTTAAGACAAATACAAATATAAAATAATATAAAATAAGAAAATGAAAAAGAAAAAAATCAAAGAGAAACTTGAAAAAGAAAGGGGGAAGAGGTAACAGAAATATAGATATATATAGATAGAATAAAGATATAAAAAGTGGCTTCTGCTCTTTATAGCAGTTAGATGAAGTACATTTATAAACTTATCCCTTTCTCTAAAGTTACAATATGTCTCAATTTTGTCTATAATGCATCCCATCTAGTCATCAAAACACTAAACTCATATTTTTCTCTATTTTATGTGTAAAATCCTTCAGACATTTCCAATCAGTAATAAATATATGAATATTGTCTAGTGTCCACAGTTCTAATGGTTTACAGCAGGGGTGTCAATTTCACCTTGTCATGTGACTTTTCCCCTTCACTAAATTAGGCACGGGCGTGGCCAGTGCATAACACATGCACCTCATGAGTCACAAGTTCGATCCCACTGGTCTACAGTGAGATATTTAGTGATGTTGAGATTCTTCCGGTTCCTCTAACAAGGTTAAATATTGTTGTAATTCAATTAATATACTGTAGTTCCTATTCAACCCATTCCAACATACCATATTGTAACTTTATAAAAATACAAGGGGGTAGAAGGATCTTGGCTCCACATTTAAAACTTATATATCCTTGTCACTTTTTAAAATATTGCTTAAACTTTAAAAAAAAACCACATACACACGTAAGTAAAACTTGTCCCTTATTTTCCTCACTCAAGTATGTGCAAAGTGTCTCTGCTGTATAATAGCTTTTAACATTTTATTTTAGGGCTGTCAACTGATTAAATATTTTTAGTTGATTAATCATATGCTTTTAAACCAATTAATTGGTTAATTAACTGATGAAATTTAAATACATTTCCATCTTACCAACACCTTAATATAGCTGTGTTTTTCAGGTATTTAAGGAAGTGATGTGAGATAACTTATAATTTTACCAACAAAAGAAGCTGGCATTCCGTATGGAGCAAATGGCCCCCTTGAATTTTCTTCTATCCTTAGTCTGACAACAGAACATTCTGATAAGGATACAGTGGAACAAGTAAATATCCTAATCCCCAAATATTTGGAAAGTTTCGTATAGGCCATCAAGCCACAGGTGCAAAACTCCAAATTGAAATATCCATAGAGAGGGCAGTCAGTCCCTGGACAGCAACTTTAAGTTATTCAACTTATCCTATTTATTTTGATTTATTTATTTTGTCAAAGCATGTAAAAGATAGCAGGTATTGGTATGAACATAAGCAAAAGCAAAGTAGGGACAGGTAAATTTGGACAATAGGACAGGTTTTTTTGCATATTGCCCATTTCTTTCCAAGCAAACTACAAGGGATCACAAGCTAGATCTGTAGAAAATATGGGCATGTTCCAATAATTGGAAAGGGAGGGGCACAACTCACTTATTTATTTGGCAGTATTTCTTTTCCCACCCCTAGAGCAGCTACCCAAAATTAACAGCACAGTAAAGTAAGAATAAAATGCATCTTGTTAAAAACAATTATAGCAACAAAGCAAATACATAAGAAGCTAAAAGGCCTGGGTGAATTAAAACATTCTTGCTTGTGATAAAAAAGAAAACAGGAGGAGAAGCGGGGAGGGTTTGTTTTTTGTTATTTTTTTCTGCAGAGGATTCCAAGTGCTGGGGTACATCTTGAGTTGTTGCCCACCTATGCCCAAGGACAAGAAAGTACAAGGAAAAACATGATGCACTTAATCAAGGTCATGTGTGAGAATATTTGTTTGTTTGTTTGTTTGTTTGTTTGTTTGTTTGTTTGTTTGTTTGTTTGTTTGATTTCTATATGGCACTTCTCCAAGGACTCAGGGCAGTTTACAACATAGATTACAATAAAATTAAATCCAATTAAATTAAAATTACATAACTGTCTAAAATCCCTAGTTATATTAAAATCAATTACACCCATTTGTACAACAACCATACAATTATTCATTGGCCATGGGCTAAGGTCTAATCAGCCCAAGCCTGGCGACTTAACCCTCCTGTTCTGTTTAAGAAAAGTAACAAATCTTCTGTTCCCGGGTCACCCTGACCCGGACCGAAAACCCTTCATTTGCAGTGCTTATGTTTGGTCAATTTGAATACTTTTTTCACTTGGAAAGTAGTCTGAACATTTCTGCACACAATGATATGAAAATTGAACTGAAGAAATTAATCCTTATTGGTTTATTTTGCACATAAATATGCCTCCCCCCCGTTTTTGTGAATTTTCTTTAGGTTTATTGATAATTATGCCTGCAAAATACATTCTATTTTACTAAAGTTGGTATGGGATTGGTAGCTTGAACATTTCTGAACATAATGATATGAAAATTGAACTGGAAAAATTGATGCATATTGGTTTATTTTGTTGATGAAATGCACGCCCCCCCATTTTTTTAAAATAGTCTTCACTTTATGGATAGTTTTGCTAGCAAAATACATTCTATTTTACTAAAGTTGGTGTGGGATTGGTAGCTTGAACATTTCTGAACATAATGATATGAAAATTGAACTGGAAAAATTGATGCATATTGGTTTATTTTGCACATAAATGTATGCCTCCCCCCGTGTTCAATTATTTCAATTTATATAAAAATTATGCTGTTAATTTCAAACTTACATCCTTTTTTTTAGTAAAATGGATTTGTTTCATAAAATTAGTTCTCTGGCTACAATGTGGTTGATTTTCAAAAGGATATTCCAAATATTTCTAGACAAATATGTATAAACAGTGACAATAATGGCACATAGCAAGGCCGGGGGTGGGGGGTGGCCCTTTTGTGGCAAAAATAAACCAATAAGAACCATTTTTTTTCAGTTCATTTATATTTTTCTTATATTCAGAAATGTTCAATTTAGTATATCAAACCTTTTGGGGGAAAATTCCTTAGGGATTTGTAGCCTTAAAAAATAGAAATTGACACGAAATTAAAAAAGGATGGGGGAGGGGCTTTTTGATCAAAATAAAAATATAAGTCTCAATTTTTCCAGTTCAATTTTCATATCATTATGTTCATAAATGTTCAAACTAGTTTTCCAGTTGAAAAAGTTTTCAAAAAGATCAAATTCAAGTACCTAAAAAAATTATTTTTGGTCCGGTCATATACGAACAGAAACAGACTCGAAGTTATGATTTTTTTTTGCCCAGAAAACAATTAGCCACCACCCCAAAAATATTTTTTGATGATCAGCATTGTTAAATTGAGTAAATGAATGCCTAAGATTTTAAAGAATATTTCGGATTTGGAGCATAAAAAAATAAAAAGTGAAAATGGTTGCAAGCAGCCGAGGGGGGGGGGGCTTATTTCTGATATTAAAAAACCAATAAGAATCATTTTTTTCGGTTCCTTTATATTTTTCTTATATTCAGAAATGTTCAAGCTACCAATCCCACACCAACTTTAGTAAAATAGAATGCATTTTGCAAGCAAAACTATCCATAAATTGAAAAAAAATTCACAAAAATGGGGGGGCATGCATTATATCCGCAAAATAAACCAATAAGATTTACTTTTTTCATTTCAATTTTCATATCATTGTGTGCAGAAATGTTCAGACTACTTTCCAAGTGAAAAAAGCTTTCAAAAAGACCAAACATAAGCACTGCAAATGAAGAGTTTTCGGTCCGGGTCAGGGTGACCCGGGAAAAGAAGATTTGTAACTTTTTTTGCCCAGCAAAAACTAAGCCCCCCACCCCCCAAAAAAAATTCTCATACAGAGAACCTCTGAAATGATGAAAAGTCATGAAATTTCAAGTTTCAGATATGCAGGGAAAAATTTTTACAGGGACTCAAACTTGGCTTCGGGTCGCATACGACCTGAACAGAAAAGCAGAGTTAAATGAATCTTAAGACTCTTATGAAAGGCTAGGAGGGTGGGGGCAGTATGAATATCCAGGGGGAGTTGATTCCAGAGGGCAGCCCCCCCCCCCAGAGAAGGCTCTTACTAGGTCCCACCAAAAAACATTGTCTAGTAGTTGATGGGACCTGGAGGAGGCCAACTCTGTGGGACCTAACTGGTTGTGAGATTCATGTGGCAGGAGGCAGTCCTGCAATATTGTTTTTAATGGTTCTGAGTTGTAGAATAGAATAGAATGGAATGGAATGGAATGGAATGGAATGGAATAGAATAGAATAGAATAATTTATTGGCCAAGTGTGATTGGGCATACAAGGAATTTGTCTTGGTGCATATACTCTCAGTGTACATAAAAGAAAAGATACATTTGTCAAGAATCACGAGATACAACACTTGTATAGACTGTCATAGGGGTCAAATAAGCAATGAGGAAACAATCAACATTAATAAAGATCTTAAGGATACAAGCAGGGGTGGGGTGCTGCCCGGACCGGCGGGGGTGGGGGAAGCAGTGGGGTAGTGAAAATGGAGCTCCAACCTAGAGCATCCAATTTGCACTGAAAGATGTTGAAAGAAAATGCAGGGCATCCTGCATAGATTATGCCCACAGTGTTGTAGTAAAAATTTTGGTAGCCCTTCACTGCTTACAAGCAACAGATTATAGTCATAGGTTGGAGGAAATGGGTGATAGTAATAGTAGTGCAAACCTAGTAAATAGTTTGACAATGTTGAGGAAATGGCGTTCGGAAAAAAACTGTTCTTGTGTCTGATTGTCTTGATGTTGTTCTGTCTGGGTCACTCTGGAAGCTATAACCAACCCAAAAAGATAAGCCAGACACACCGGTAAAATTCAAATACAGTTTTATAATGTTCAAGGAAACGAAGCTAACAGAAAATGTCCTTACAAAGCAGGAAAACACTGGAACTCCGAATATATACACGAAGGTAATTGTCCATACATCAATATAGGATTCTTGCTGCCAAGACGAGGCTGTAGATAACAAACATACACCTCCCACGGGTCTTCAAGACTGCTGGGCCACAAGCCAGGAACAGAGACGCCGAGAAACAATGCAGGTTACAGGAACTCCAAACTGATAACACTCCACATGGCTTCAATAGCTTGCCTGCCTTATAAACCCTTCCCTGCTAATGAGGACCACACCCAAGCCCTGGTGTTCCTTATTCAATGCTGATAATAGTTCCTCAATTGCTCCTTCCTTTGATCTAAACGTCTCTGTCGCATGTCAATGACAGCTTGTGCCTCGTCACCTAATGACTCCAAGCTACTGGCAGGGGAGGGCCCCTCCCCGGGGCTCCCATGCTGTTCTTCCTCGTCACATTCCTGACTGGACCCTCCCCCGTCCGACTGCTCAGCCCCCTCTTCTTCGCTGTCAGCCTCCTCCAGGCATGGAGCCAGCAGAGACGCAACTGGCCTTTGATCTGCCTCAGGCTGAACCACAACAGATGTGCAGTGCTCTGCAGCAACATTTTGAGGGTAGGAGTTGAAACAATTTATGTCCAGGATGAGAGGGGTCAGCAAATATTTTCACAGCCCTCTTTTTGACTTATACAGTATACAGGTCCTGCATGCTTTAACTGATAACAGCAGGCAAGCAGTCACTAATGGAACTCCGAATTAGTTTCACATTGTCCCACTGATTTCCAAGTTCACCTTAGAAACATGTAGATACTTTTCTCTCCTATGACCGACATGCCATCACTGAAGAAGTCCTTCTCACTTGTCTACAAGAAGATTACATTTACCACTTGTCCTTAATGGTGCTTATAAGGGGCCAGTTATATACTAATTTTAATGCCCTGACTGAAGAAATAAGAATATTCCCCTTCAATTTGCCTCATTATGCAGTTGTTGATGCCTTTCTGGGGTGGGAAATTGGTTCCGCTTTTCTTTTATTTCTACCTCCCACAAGCTAGATAAGTAGAAAACAACCTGAATGTAAAATGACACACACACACACAAAAGAGCAGGATAAAGGACTGCATTTTTAATCACTCTTGGCTAACAAAAGTCAGTCATGTTTAAGTAATTGCTTATTCCCTTACAAAAGAAAGGCACCTTCAAACATACATTTTTTACTCTTTTCCTGCGCTCCAAGTTTTGCTACAGTAAGGATAATAGGAGAGGCAGTGGAAGTAATATTAGAGGGCTTGGCACAAAAAAAATATTTGCAATAATTCATCTTTGCATTCAGTGTCCCTTCCTCTCCCCCATAAACTTCTCCTTTATTTCACACACACACACACACACACAAACATTTATAATGCAGCAGAAAGAATGTTACAGAAAAAGCTGACATAGAACTTGAAGGGGCAAAGAGAAGGTGAATTGCCTCCTCCCTTGGAGCAATAAATCCCAGTGAACTCGTGGACCTACCATATTGTGATTTTTACCTGCTTCTTTCTCATGCCTGGGCTTTGAACCTTGGCAGATTGAGCACTACCATTACAAAACATCTTTATGGAGAAAGCCATATGGCTCGCAATAGCTACACAGAATTACTAACTCTCCTGATTCAAGGTCGTTGCCAATGGAAAGAGCCTTTCTAGGCACGGTAGATAGTGGGGGCATGTCATTTATCCATCTCTGACAGAGCTGAAGTCACTGTCTCCTGTACAAGTATTGTCAATCATAGTGGGAAATAAGATTAAGCATCAGTTCCCAAAAGAGCAATATAGTTAAAAGATATCACATTTGGCCGTTCTAATTCTATTAGGTATATATATCGAAAAACTCATAAATGTTCTTCAACTAAGGGAAGGAGATCTCCTCACCTATTTCACTTGAGCTTCAGGTCAGGCTTCAGTACCCCAAAACTGTACTTATTTTGATATGTGACCTGGTCCAGAATTAAAATAGGACATATGGGTAGGTCACTGATGATTTTCCTGGATACTTCAATAGCTTTTGATACCATAAACACTGTTATCCTACTAGTTCTAAGGTATGAAATTGAACTCATGATATTATGGAAGTTCTGTCCTTATCTATAATCATTCTAAAAGTGGCAGATCTATGGTTTTTAAGCTATCATTGTCTGAAAGCTGTATCACAACACATCACATCACCAACAAAATGGCCAATTTTGGGTGCAGTTCTTATCTATAAAACCCAGGCACTCAGGTAGCACGGAACTGGAAATGATCTAGTTCCCTGAATATGAGACAGATATGCTTATTCCTTTTTTTTCTCCCAACCATTTTTGTCCCTTTTTCTCCTAGCATTTTCCTGCATTCATTGAGACTTGCTGATCTTCACATCAGCAGTGCACATCTTGCATTGCAAAATGAGGCAATGGGGCAGCAGCACCAATGAGAGGTAATATGTGATGGTATTCTCCAAAGCACGTGAGGGTAGAACAAGAAGTAATGGTTGGAAACTAAACAAGGAGAGAAGTAACTTAGAATTAAGGAGAAATTTCCTTACAGAACAATTAATCAGTAGAACAGCTTACATCCAGTCTTCGGAGAGGGGCAGCATACAAATCTAAATAATAAATAAATAAATAAATCCAGAAGTTGTGAATACCCCAACATGGGAAGTTTTTAAGCAGATGTTGGACAAGCATTTGTATGAAATATTGTAGGGTTTCTTGCCTAACCAGGGGGTTGGACTAGAAGACCTCCAAGGTCCCTCCCAACTCTGTTATTATTATGTCAGTACAACACAGCAAACAAGATCACTATGCTGGATTTCGTATTTCATCACCAGTCGGTCGCTTCCGAAGCACCTAGGACTGCGTGATGTAGGGGCGAATTATGTTTGCCGATCCCAGTAAAGCGGCCTTTTGCAATTGACAGATGGAGATTTTGTCAATTCCGATGGTTTTCAAATGTCCGCTGAGATCCTTTGCTACTGTGCCCAGCGTGCCAAGTACCACTGTGACCACTTTCACTGGGTTATGCCAGAGTCGTTGCAGCTCGATTTTTAGATCTTCATATTTCACTAATTTCTCTAGCTGCTTCTCCTCAATTCTGCTGTCTCCTGGGATTGCGATGTCGATGATCCATACTTTTTTTTTCTCCACAATCATAATGTCTGGTGTGTTATGCTTCAGAATTCGGTCAGTCGGAAGTAGGAAGTCCCACAGTAGTTTTGCTTGCTCATTTTCGACCACTTTTTCGGGCTTATGATCCCACCAGTTCTTTGCCACTGGTAAATGGTAGTTCCGGCACAAGTTCCAGTGGATCATCTGTGCCACAGCATCATGTCTATGCTTGTAGTCAGTCTGTGCAATCTTTTTGCAGCATCTGAGTATGTGATCGATTGTTTCATCTGTTTATTTACAGAATCTGCACTATTATTATTATTATTATTATTATTATTATTATTATTATTATTATTATACTGTATTATATTATTATAGGCAATAGGATTGTCAATGGACCTCAGCAACCTGGCTATACTGGTCAGTTAGCACTTAATCCATACCTTTGTTGTTAGATTCATTGAGGTAGATTAGTTTACATCTTTCACCGATGTGCAATTTTTATCGTTTTCCACCACATATATTTAGCCTTTTCTACACATACATACAATAGCTACCTTGTGTCATTTTATTATTTCTGCAAAATCATGGCTGTGTCCAGTCAGGTGCTGATGTTCATTGTGGCAATGTATAGATGTGGTTATTTGAGCTAGATAAGATTTTTATCTGCTTACACCATTGATCCAGTGGTGTTTGTTCATTTGTTATTGTGGTCAGGTGAGGTTGATGCAAGTTGCTTCTAGGGGACACCTTAGTGTCACTTGACATAGTACCTAGGGTGGGCTACTGCCTGGACGGGGGGGGGACGCAGTGGGGTAGCAAAAATGGAGCTTCACCCAGAGCACCCAATTTGCACTGAAAAATGTTGAAAGAAAATGCAGGGCGTCCTGCATAAGCCATGCCCACAGTATGGTTTTAAATTTTTAATAGCCCTTCACTGCATAGTACATAGCTGTATATAAAGCCCTTCTATACACACAGAGAAGCACTCCAAATCTTAGCAAAGTGGCTTTTCAAGTGTGCACATCCAAGCCAAGAGAATTTCAGGTAAAGCAAAAAAGCATTATATTAAGAAAGATTAAGGCGTTATATAGAATTCAGAAACAAGTGATACATGCATTCAATATATGTGATATGTCAGAAAGCAACAAATCAAATAATAAAAGCCATTGGTTAAACGTAAGAAAAGACTGATACCCTTAAAATATGTTTTATTCATCCTTTGCCATCCTATCTTGTTTTTTGAACACTTGCAACACTCAAGGTTTCCGGAATACAACACTATTGTTAAATTTCTGAATAGACTAGTTTTTACACATGCGAAGAAATTCGTTTGGATAAAGAAAAAAAATATGGTTTATGAACCTTCAAAAGGAAGTAGGCACACCATGCTAAAATGCTAGTGTCGCCTTTATTAAAATGCTAATAATAAAGCCTAAAATTCCAGGTAACAAATTCCCCATTTGGTCCTCAAGCTATTAATAGTTTGCTATTATTTCTTAATAGTGAGCAGTTAACATCTGAAATTGCACGGAATCGATGGAGTGTTCTCTGAGGCAGAACTAAGAGAATAATGGCAATACTGGGTTACAGACATTCAAGGGGCACATTGTAGAAGACAATATCCAAGTAGGGCAAGGGCAATCAAAGCCATTCCCACAAGCAGTAAATGTTTCATACCGCCCCAATCTGTCATCCACATCCCAAGTGTTTTGATTTTCTTGAAAGATTTCCTTGTTTCTTGTCAGGGTAGAAACTATTTTAGCTAACTTCTGTTGCTGGGTAATTAAGCCTTACATGCAGACCTCCCCTCTACTTTCCTCAGTTCCCCTAGTAACTGATCTAAGGCCAGCCTATTCTACAATAGCACATCTTTCAGATAAATTGTTTCATCTTGAAGTAGTTTATGGCTCCTTGAGGTGTCATTAATAAGGACTTCAAAAATTATAGACAGTCTTGCAACAATTCAGCCAAATCATGAACATCTTTATAGTTCATAGCAACTCCAGCAGCTGGATATTTTGCCCTCCCAATTTGGTTTCTCCTCCGTAACTCATTTTATTTATTGGATTTGTATGCCGCCCCTCTCCGTGGACTCATGCCTGGAATGGTGTTCTATAGTTGTGTCTAAATGACCATTTAATTTATTTTGGAGGACCAGATGAATCTACTCTGCCCGTAGCCAAGATATTCCACAAACGTCAGGTAATCTGATGTCTTCACTATTATATATGCCAAAGCCTAGGCAACAGTCTAAAGGGGAAAAGCCTTTGTGTAGCTTGTCTTGTGTGGGTTTGCATTCTAACACCCGAAACTGGACCAACCCAACAATAATTTGTCTATTTTGGATTTTAATGTAAGGGAAGTATTCACATCTTACCACAAACCAAGTGTCACATATCCTTTGAAAACAGATTGGGACATTGGCAGCTCCTACATAATAGTGAAATCCCATCTTCCAAATAAAGGGGGCTTCTCAAATGCAATGTGACTTATCCAGCAATCAGTATCTAGGAAAATGGGGATATCCCTTAGGTCTATGGAAGATGGCAAGGACAAAGCGAAGTCCAATAGAAGTCATAATTGTCTTAAAGTAAAATGTTCACAAAGATTTACAAAGCAGTTCATTGGGCAAGCTCCAAGACTCTGCAAAGATAGCTACAATCCAATCCAATCTGTGAGGAATCCACAAACTTTTTTTTCTTCCCCAAGGATAGTGGTTTGAGTAGTCAGAAAAATCTGGAATGGAGTATCCCAGGTTGGATGGAGAGTCTGGCAATAGAACTTTTTAAGCCACATGAAATCACCTAGTTAGAATAGGTTAATCTGATCACTGAGAGGAACCATGGCTCCCACTGCCATCACCTTCCAGAACTTTCTCTGCTACTTATATAAGGACAGAAACTGCTTAGCAGTTAGTTGTTGGATTTCTATGTGATTTATGGTTATAAGAGATGTTCTCCACTTCATCCAGCAGAGCCTGTTCATAGCAGAACCGTGCTTCTATGTTATATTGGGTACAAATACAATGACTCCAATATAAAATTTATGGTTTTATTTCTTCTTTTTATCATTGAACAGGTTTCATATTTACACAAATTAACAACTTGACAGTATAACTATATTTCTGTATTCATCTGCTCTCTATGATGCACATTCACCAACAGTCAGCATACGAATCCCTCAAGAATTCCATCTTCCAACTTACATGCCAGTATGCAAATTATCTCTTTCTCAATATTCCAACCCCCTTTTCCATGCTATATGCTAACATTAGTTCATCACCCTTATCCCTAGCCATAGGTGCATTGAAATGAGAAAGAGGCCCCCTCCCCTTTACTGGATGCCCATATACCAATGTAGATATTGTAGATCTACAAAATAAGGTAGATCTAATTTGATCTGGAACTGGTCCTATATAATGAAACAGCAGAGCCTGAAACTACTTCAAACCTGTTTCCTGCCACTACATGCTTTTTTCAAAGTCACCCTTATAGAGATGATGCTTCATCCCCAGGCATTTTCCTGGTTTTGCAATGGTCTGGAGACAAAGATGGGTCTAAAAGGGTATCTGGAACCACAGGACCATCTCCTTGATTTCTTTGCCACAATCATAGAGGTGCAATCTTAGGTGACAAAAGCCTCAACCTGTTGTGATTCAGCCTGAGGCTCCTCAGGGACCGGCTGGAGCTCTGCCGGATCCATGCCCAGAGGAGGAGGACAGTGAACAGGAGAGGGAGGACCAGGCAGACGGGGGAGAGGAACGTCAGGAAGAGGAGGAGGGAGAGCAGCCTGAGACCCCGGGGGGGGGGGCTCTCCCCAGCTAGTAGCCTGGATTCATTGGATGAAGACGCACAGGCTATAATAGACATGAGGCAGCGACCTGCAGCTCAAAACGGGGTCAATTAGAAAGGTATTTCCATCCCTGAATTGGCAACAGCTGGGTTTGGGTGTGGTTCTCCTCAGCAGGGTTGAAAAGGCAGGCCCGCCCTTACAGTCTTGTGGCGAGTTATCAACTGGGAGTCCTGTGACCTTGCTTCGATTCTTGGCGTCTCTGATCTTGGCTTGTGGCCTAGAAGTCTGGAAGACTTGGGGGAGGCGTGGGTTTTCTTATCTCTTATCTCCAGCGTTGTTTTTGCCAGCAAGAATCCTGTTTTATTGCCTGGCCTTCGTGAAACCTCTGTGAAGCTTCATAGTGTTCCTGTCTGTAAGAACAGTTTTTGTTACCTGTGTTTGCTTTGAATTGTATAAACTGCCTTTGCTTTTTACCAGTGTGTCTGGATACTCTTTTTGGTTGGTGTTGGCGTCTGGGGGGACCCAGACAGAACACAGCCCAGACAGCCAAACCATGACTAGAAAATACTGTACCCTAGCCCCCACCCCCATTAGAAGGAACTAGGTGAAATTCAGCTGTAAATGCTGTGTGAACCTAGATTGTAGGCATTGATCACTCACCAACCTCCACCCATCTTCACAGTGCCAGTTGGCGCTTTCTGGGACAGGGAGAGTTTTGCTGGCAAAGATTGCAAGCCTCTTCATCCTTTTGGCAATTGTCTCCAAACCTGGAAGCAAACCAGTTTTTGTAATAAAACCTTTCAATTCCTCTTTCCCATAACGTCCTGAATGTTGACAGTCCCCATTCAGTTGCTATGGGGTAAATAGCTCTGGGTAGGCATGCCCTCCCCTCTGGAATTCTCCCCATCACTTGAACTTCATACACTGCTTCATATCTTTTTCAGGTTGTTGGTTTCATTCTACTCATACGTAAGAATGAGGGAACACACTCTATGGGA
This sequence comes from Erythrolamprus reginae, assembly GCF_031021105.1. Taxonomy (NCBI): domain Eukaryota; kingdom Metazoa; phylum Chordata; class Lepidosauria; order Squamata; family Dipsadidae; genus Erythrolamprus; species Erythrolamprus reginae. Next base: position 75,280,883 of record NC_091951.1, read on the forward strand.
ATGCTTGCCAACCCCTCAAAGATGAGTGGCTTGAAGGCAGCCTGCTTAGCTCTTTGCTCAGCCAGGTTGTTTCCTTTTGTGCCTCTTTTAGTCATACGGCAGTGCAGAATAGCTCATTCTTTTGGAGCTTGGAGTGCATGTTAAAGACTTTCAACAAGCTGAAAATTCTGGATGTGTTTCCCTCCAGCTGACTTAATCTCTCTGAAGGTCCGTAAATGAATACAATGATGCAAACCCACAAAATTGTATCTGCTATCTGTGTAGAAGTGTTTTCATCACTGTTTTTCTCTCTTCCACACAATATCTTCACCCATGAGTTCTGAGATCTATGTTGCAGAGTTTAAGGAGCCACACCTTAAGATAGGGAAGATATTAGTTTTGCTTCTAATATCAAAGGGCAGAAAACACTTGTATGTTCTGCTTTAACAGGGCAAAAAGCTCATTGGAAGCCCCAAGAAGAGTGTGCTGTCCTGGAGTCAAGCTTTTGGCTTTTTCCACAATACAGTGGTACCTCGACATACCAGTTTAATTCGTTCCAGACCCGAGCTCATAAGTCGATCAACTCGCATATACAACGAATGCCTTTAGACTTTGTTTTTCGCGCTGAGATAACTGGAAGCAAGGAGATTCTTGCACCACCTAGTGGAAGCTCGGCTCGTATCCTGAATTTGAGCTCGGGTGTCGAACAGAAATTTTGCTGGCGTCTCGGCTTGTAACTTGGAATACTCGCATGTGGAGCAGCTCGTATCTAGAGGTACTACTGTATTTGGTGCTGCTACCAATATATGTGTGCATATCAATAAGTGGGAGGAGATGGGTAATAGGAATGATGAGAAGACCAATAGTAATAGTAATGCAGCTTTAGTGAATAGTTTGACAATGTTAAGGGAGTTATTTGTTTAGCAGAGTGATGGCATTGGGGGGGGGACTGTTTTGGTGTCTAGTTGTTCTAGTGTGCAGTGCTCTATAGTGTTGTTTTGAAGGTAAGAGTTGAAACAATTTATATCCAGGATGCAAAGAGTCAGTAAATATTTTCTCTTTTTTACTCGTGCAGTATCCATTCAATGGAAGGCAGGTTGGCAGTGATTGGTTTTTTTTCTGCAGTTCTGATACAAAGATACAAAATATACTATTCATGTGAGCAATTGGATTCTGACTGGCTCAAGATTGACTCAGCCTTCCATTCTTCTGAGGTCAGTAAAATGAGGACGCAGATTGTTGGGGGCAATATGATGACTCTGTAAACAGTTTACAGAGAACTGTAAAGCACTGTGCAGCAGTATATACAGTAAGTCTAAGTGCTATTGCTATTCAGTAGTTGGTTTTCTTTATCCTAGAGGTTTTGTGTGTAAAGCTTTGCAAAAATTCCTGAAATGGGGGGAAATTCAGTTTTCTCTGGAAGCATTGTATTTCCTCCTATTATTCCTCCTCCTCTAGCAACAAACTCAAACTCAACCCAGACAAGATGGAGTGGCTGTGGGTCTTGCCTCCCAAGGACAATTCCATCTGTCCGTCCAATACCCTGGGGGGAGAATCATTGACCCCCTCAGAGAGGGTTCGCAACTTGAGCGTCCTCCTCGATCCACAGCTGACATTGGAACATCATCTTTTGGCTGTGGCAAGGAGGGTGTTTGCCCAGGTTCACCTGGGGCACCAGTTGCAGCCCTATTTGGACAGGGAGTCATTGCTCACAGTCACTCATGCCCCATGCTCTCATCACCTCGAGGTTCGACTACTGCAACACTCTCTACATGGGGCTACCCTTGAAAAGTGTTCGGAAACTTCAGATCGTGCAGAACGCAGCCGCGAGAGCCGTCGTGGGGCTTCCAAGATTTGCCCACGTTTCTTCAACACTCCGTGGCTTGCATTGGCTGCCGATCAGTTTCTGGTCACAATTCAAAGTGTTGGTCATGACCTTTAAAGCCCTACATGGCATGGGACCAGATTACCTCCGGAACCACCTGCTACCGCACGAATCCCAGCGACCAATAAGGTCCCACAGAGTTGGCCTTCTCCGGATCCCATCGACTAAACAATGTCGTTTGGCGGGCCCCAGGGGAAGAGCCTTCTCTGTGGCGGCCCTGGCCCTCTGGAACCAACTCCCCCCAGAGATTAGAACTGCCCCCACCCTCCCTGTCTTTCGTAAACTACTCAAGACTCATTTATGCCACCAGGCATGGGGGAGTTAAGATATTCCTCCCCCCTAGGCCATTACAAGTTATGCATGGCATGTTTGTGTGTATGTTTGGTTTTATAATAGGGGTTTTTAGTTGTTTTATTAATTGGATTTCTACATGCTGTTTTTTATCATTGTTGTTAGCCGCCTCAGAGAGGGGCGGCATACAAATCCAATAAATAAATAAATAGATAGATAGATAGATAGATAGATAGATAGATAGATAGATAGATAGATAGATAGACAGACAGACAGACAGACAGACAGACAAATAAATAACTAACTAACTAACTAACTAACTAACTAACTAACTAAATAACTAAATAACTAACTAAATAACTAAATAACTAAATAACTAAATAACTAAATAACTAAATAACTAAATAACTAAATAACTAAATAACTAAATAACTAAATAACTAAACAAACAAACAAACAAATAAATAAATAAATAAACAAATAAACAAACAAACAAACAAATAAATAAATAAAACAACCAAGCTCAGAGAGCAACAAGAACACCATAGTTCAACCCTGAGCAGAAAAATTTATCTTCTTGCGTAGTCCAAAGGAGGAGGGCTTGAGCCTGTGAGAAGCTGTGGGAAATAAGAGAAATGCATACAGACCATGCAGAACCATACAGAATAAATGGCAGACAATAAACATCAGAAACCTCTTAATTTCTTTTAATGTATTCTCAACATACACTAATCGCAATGCATTAAGTATGCACAATGCTTACACAAAACAGAACGAGTGGTGGATATCAGAACCTGCATTCAATTTTTGAACATTTTTATTGCTATAGAGAGATTCACTTTTAAAAGGGACAGACTCATGTATATTTTTTTAAAAAAAATAATTGTTTCCATAACTCAAAGCCATTTCTCAACCTGATCCTTTTTTAAAATACAATGCACACAGCAATCTATAAAGAAAATGTTTACAAATGGAAAATACTGGTGTCTGTTTCTATCAAAACAACCCCACCTTCTTGCTTGTTCTTGTGTACTATTTGTTGCACTCCTTTTAAAAGTGCAGAGGAATTCTTCCTTCCTGCTCCCCAAGAGGGAGAAAATGATGCCTGGTCCTAGTACACAGGGAAGGTACATGTGGAATTCAATCAGGTTAACATATATTATTATATCACTTACATTTTCTAAATTGCTCATTTAGCAATCATTTGAACTTATGATGGAAACCCCCCACCAAAAAAGCTACTGACATTCTGGTTTCTTACAACACATACATACATACACACACGTGTGTGTATATGTGTGTGTGTTTGTATGTGTGTATGCATGCATGTATAGTTTTTCGCTTGATTGGCTTCCTTGTATTTTGGTGGATATTCTTAATAAAGTTGGTTATTATCTTCAAAGCCCTTCATGGTGTGTGTCCAGATTACCCAGAACTGGGTCATTTCAGTCATATGAACCCATCCTACCTGGTCAAATCAGAGGGGCATGTTGCGAATGCTGTCAGTTTAAAAAAATGATGTGTGGGGGTCTATGAAGGAAGCCTTCTCTGCCACAGCCCCCACCCTATGAAACATCTTGCCCTGAAGTGAAGTTGCAAAAGGTCAAGTCCACACTTGGTCCAATTAAATCGATTTACTTATTCATGCTTATGCGCAGGAATATTCTCAACGGTTGTCACCTGCTTGGAGATAAATAAAAGCCCACAGAATTCAAGGGGAGGTTTGACTTAGTCCACTTGTGCTTACTTAGGGATTCAATGCTGATCCCTCGTTTAATTCCATCTCCAAGTTCTGCCACTCCTTCTCCTACACTGCTTCTGTCTATTAGAATGCTAATCCAAGTATGGGACAAAATCCTTGGCTTGGGGGCATCCTCTCTGTCTTTTGAAATGTGTTTATTTTGATATGGACATTTATGTGGACATCACTTTTGTTTAAACTGTAAACCACCCAGAGTCACTTAGACAGTGAGATGAGTATTGTGTAACATTGACTAGTGTTGTGTGGTTTTTTTAAAATGTCGGGTTTTTATATGTTTTCTTTTAAATATTAGATTTGTCACATTGTACATTGTTTTATTATTGTTGTGAGCCACCCCGAGTCTGCGGAGAGGGGCAGCATACAAATCTAAAAAATTATCATCATCATCATCATCATCATCATCATCATCATTATTATTATTATTATTATTATTATTATTATTATTATTATTAAATAAATAAAATAAGTACAGTAAATTTTGCTTCCTGGCTGAGTTATAAGTCACCCCAAGTCTCCGGAGAAGGGCGGCATACAAATCTAATAAATAATAATAAATAATAATAATAAGGAAGAAGTCTGTATGCCTGTGATGGTGAACCTATGGCACGTATGTCTGAAGTGGCACATGGAGTCATCTTGCCTGGTAAGCATGGCATTGCCCATTCCTCTTCTGGGTTTATGGCACACATGTGCATGCAGTGATCATCTGGCCTTCAGGCATGTGGAAGTGCCATAAACTGGAAGAACTGGTCTTCTCTCTTCTGGCATGAGCATGTGTGCTGGCCAATTGATCACCGCATGCTCATGCGCACCAGTAACCAGAAGACTAGCTGGCCAGTGTACATGCATCTACAAAGTGCATGTGCACACACACACTCCCTTTTTGGCACTGAGAGCCAAAAAGTTTCACCATCAATGCTCAAGGTAGTATTATAACCAACTTCTAAATAGCAGGAATAAATTTCATCTGAAAGTTTTACCCAGCAATACAAGTAGCCTGATTTTATTTTATTTTTCTTCCTCTCCAGAAAAAAAAGTTCAAAAAAATTCAGTTGACAACACAACTGGCTAATTCTGTTTGCTGCTCATTATCCAAGAATCTTTTCCAATTTCTGTTTAGAAAAATAGTTCATTTTTTTTAACCCATTCCAATTTTACCCAGAAGTTTTCCAGCATCTAAGATTTCATATTTTTTTCTAAATAAGCTTGTCAAACAATTCTGAGAGGGAACAGGAGAGCTGCTCCTATGGTGATGTTGGCTGATTTCAGTTGGTCTAGGTTTTCATGTTATTTTTTTCCCTGTGATTCCATTGTTTTGCAGTCTGGTTGATTTTCCCACAATGTGAGTAGCCTGAGGCTTTCCCCATATACACTTCTCTTAAAATACCTCATCTGCTTCCTCAGATTACAGCTCTGCCTCCAACAGGCTACAGTTTTATATGTGAAAGCACTGATACACTTGTGGATCTCGCATTCCCACCCTGCTCCCCCAGAGTTTCTTCCTAGAGGACACAAGACTGGAGTCAGGTCATCTTCATCCTTTTTGGAAGTAGATTGAGGATGGCAGATCAAGAAGGATGGAGACCATACTCTTTTGTACCATGATTTGGATGATTCAACAGGCCATAAGACTCAAAAGTTCATTTGGCAGGAATGGGGTAAGCTCAATATACTCTCAAAATGCTTCTGGTATCACAAGTCAAAGGAGCCCATGTTGCCTTCATCTTCTCCCATGAAAGGTGTCCAGCATATCTTAGCCACTTTCATTCGCACTGTACGACCCCTATTTATTTAATTTATTTATTTGATTTTTATGCCACCCTTCTCCTTAGACTCAGGGCAGCTTACAACATGTTAGCAATAGCACTTTTTAATCGAGCCAGCATATTGCCCCCACAATCCAGGTCCTCATTTTACCCACCTTGGAAGGATGGAAGGCTGAGTCAACCTTGAGCCGGTGATGAGATTTGAACCACTGACCTACAGATCTACAGTCAGCTTCAGTGGCCTGCAGTACAGCACTATACCTGCTGCTTCTTTTACAATGGGCTTCTCTGGACACAACCACCAAGGAACACGAAGGAACTAAAGGTGTCAGGTAGGATGCACGTCATGTGGTGGGGCACAATTTGGGATTGGAAGGATGGGCATGGTGGAGTTAGGCAGGCCACGACATGCTCCTCCTACCTGGGACTTGTAGTTCCATCATGTTCCTTGGTGTTGTGTCCACTGATTCTCCACTGCCTCTGGCTTTTGAGTGAAGTGGTAAAGGGAAGAAACTTTTAGGGGCTGTCTGAGGAAACCAAGCTGACAACCAAAACATCTAGCCAGGTTCAGCAGCAGAAGCAGCCAGGCACACACTCCCTTGTCTCTTCCAAACGTGCCCCTCTATCAAGACAAGACACAACACTAGAAATGACCTTTTGCCTGCATGCTGAATGCAACCAATCTTTCTCCCCTTTTGCTCCAAGAGGCCGCACAGGTGCAATGAGCCTCACAAAGACCCATTTCTGGTGGTGTTTGGAAGAGAATGATTTCTTGTATGCAGCATAAAGCCAAAAGGTTCCTGCCAAGAGGGAGGGGAGGGAAGGAAGGAGGAAAGGCAGGTGCTTTGCCTCAGGCAGTCTGCAGGTTTCTTTCACCTCCTGCTTTGCTCTCGAGATGGAGGTAGGGAAGGGTCAGTGGACATAGCACCGAGGAACAGGTAGCTGTTCCTGCAGGGGATTCCCATGCACCACCCTCACCTGTATCTGAAGGACGGGTGGAGAGCAGGTAGAAAAAGAGTGGCCCGGGCCGGCAAGCAAGCAAGGGAGGCTGGGCAGAAGGCAGAGCCGAAAGGGCAGCAAGGCCAACTCATGGCCTGTGCTATCTAGCTGACTGCAGGGTTTTGCGAGTAAATGCAGAGGCACAAGCAGCAACTGCCCAAGAGTCTCAGTGTACCACCTCCACTATAAGGAACAGTGGAGCAGCAGCTCCAGACCATGACACGGCTCCCCCAGCAGCAGACAGGTGCATCCAGCCTGTCCCTGTTGTCACGCATGAAGTGGCTAAAAGGAACAGCTGGATGCACCCAACTGCTGCTCAAGCCCTGTGCTTGTGTTCTCGCTGTACCTGATTGGTCTCTCCAGCTCCTTGCAGGAAGGAGAGTATTTCCATATGCTTCTGGAGGTAGCCTAGAGGAGCCGAACCTGCAGTGTGTGTCTGTGCATCTACCTCTCGATTGCTCTCACTCTTAGAAACATAGAAACATAGAAGTCTGACGGCAGAAAAAGACCTCATGTCTGCCCTTATACTATTTCCTGTATTTTATCGTAGGATGGATATATGTTTATCCCAGGCATGTTTAAATTCAGTTACTGTGGATTTATCTACCACGTCTGCTGGAAGTTTGTTCCAAGGATCTACTACTCTTTCAGTAAAATAATATTTTCTCATGTTGCTATTGATCTTTCCCCCAACTAACTTCAGATTGTGTCCCCTTGTTCTTGTGTTCACTTTCCTATTAAAAACACTTCCCTCCTAGACCTTATTTAACCCTTTAACATATTTAAATGTTTTGATCATGTCCCCCCTTTTCCTTCTGTCCTCCAGACTATACAGATTGAGTTCATTAAGTCTTTCCTGATATGTTTTATGCTTAAGACCTTCCACCATTCTTGTAGCCCGTCTTTGTACCCGTTCAATTTTGTCAATATCTTTTTCTAGGTGAGGTCTCCAGAACTGAACACAGCATTCCAAATGTGGTCTCACCAGCGCTCTATATAGCGGGATCACAATCTCCCTCTTCCTGCTTGTTATACCTCTAGCTATGCACTCTTGCTCCCCCGACACTCTTTTGGCCAGCAGAGAGCAAGCAAGAGGCCGATATGTGTACACCACCGTTGATGTTTTGAAACACACTCCTGCCTATGAGAAGATGGTAAGGCAGGGATCGATGCTCATCTCCTCTTCCTTGCAGGGAGGAACGCGTTTCAAATTTCCAAAGGCAGAGCCCAGAGGAGTCAAGCTAGTCCTGCGGGGTTTGCACACACTCACCTCTCACTTGCTCTTGCTCCCCTGGTCTCCGCTGCAAAAAGAGCGACTTCTGGCAGGTCAATCTCTTTCTTCAGAAAGTAGTTGGGGCAATTGTTGAGGGGAGGGGGCTTATTTCAGCACCTGTAATGAAAAGCCTGATTGGCCTTATTATGGGGACATGTATTATTTTGGGGGAAACACAGTATGATTGAGGCAGTCTGATTTAAACCAAAAAGGATGCCACATTGTAATCCTGGATGAGCCCTCAAATTGTTGCCTGTAAAATTAACGCACTTGATTGGTGTGTAATTGGAAAGAATCTAGTCCCTGAATTTCACAGAGAAACACTCTATACTTTTGCAAAGCGATTCCCTGTTCTGTTACACACACTAACAATATGAAGCACAAGACTTTAAGCAAAGCAAAAAGTATTTTATTAAAGATACTCAAGTCTTTATATAGGATATAGAAACAAATTATACATATATTCAGTATAACTCATGTGTCAGAAAGCAATAAATAAAGCAATAAAAAAACATTAGTTAGATATGAAAAGATACAAACACTCTTAAAATATGTTTCATTTCTTCCTAGAGGAGAATAATTGTGGCTAAGGCTTCAAATGATGGGTCCTTGGTGCTCTTTCTCTAACTAAGCTAAGACAGCACCAAGGACCCTTCATTAGAACCCTATTGTTTAGTTTCTGAATGGGCTAGTTTTTGCTCATCAAAGGAAATGGCTTTGGCTATAGGAAAAAAAAACATGGTTTCTTAAACTTCAAAAGGAGGCACTGATACCATGCTAAGAGGCATGCATCACTTTTATTAAAATAATAATTAATAATAATAATAATAATAATAATAATAATAATAATAATAATTTATTAGATTTGTATGCTGCCCCTCTCCGAAGACTCGGAGCACCTCACAACAATGATAAAAACAATATTATAGTGGCACAAATCTCATATTAAAAGAAATAATTAAAACCCTATCATATTAAAACCATACAACACATACATAGCAAACATAAATTATAAGGAGCCTGGGGAAAAGATGTCTCAAATCCCCCATGCAAGTAATGCAAGTAATAAAACCTGAATGCAAGTAATAAAACCTGAAATTCCACATGACCATGTGATTTTTTTTTAGATCTTAACATTGTTGTGGATAATTTGCTTTAAAAAAAATAATGATAAGAATTGGTGTTGGGGGAGAAACAGCTCCCGTTTCCCTAATGCCCCAACCAGTGATGGCAAATCTTTTTTGGCTTGGATGCCAAAAGGGTGCGTGCACGCATGATAGCATGCAGGTGCGTTTCCGCACCTATAATGCAATCCCCTCCCCCATGCATGTGCACAAACCCCATACTGCCCCCTGCGCATGTGCACTGGCCTTACTGAAGTCTTTGGACTTCCGATAGGCCCGTTGGGCTGGTTTTTGCTCTCCCCAGAGTTCAGGAAAGCCTGCTGAAGCTCTTGTGCCATTTTTTGCCACCCCCAGCCTTCAGGAGGCTTTCCTAAAGCCTGGGAAGGGTGAAAACAGCCAAAAGAAGGCCGAAAATCAGCTGATCCACACACATGCCATAGGTTCACCATCACTGGCCTAGATTCATTTTTTCATTTGAGAAACACATAGTTTTAGTAGTCAAGATGTGGGTTTTTTTTAATCTATTTCAATTTGGCCGGTTATTACCCACAAAACAAAACAAACTGGCATATTTCCACAATGGATGCCATAGTTTATAAATATGTAACTTCCCCTTTAGATTATTAATGTGATAGGGATCTTCCCTTCAAGATAACATGGCAGCTGCAACTAATACAGAATGGTGCAATTGGGATGTAGTCAATATCAACATTTAGCCCCCATTTTAAAGAAACAGCAATTCCTCAAACTAGAGATAGGTGGGTTTCCAAAGAAAAATAAGGGATGTCTGAATGAAAAATGTATGGGATAATAAGAATGTCATTGAGCAATGCCTGTCTCAGTATAATTTTGTAATTGTTTCATTACTTAGTAGGATTTTATAATTATTTCAACATTAGTAATCAGCTTTGAATATATTAGTTAATATTAACATTCATTATTATTAAGTATTTTATGTATTAATTATCATTAATAAGTTCATAGCATATGTATTTTATGTATTTTTATTACATTAAAATTAGTACTCATTATTATCAAGCATTTCATTATCATTAACATCATAATAACAATTATCCCCCTGGAATTATATCATTTTCCATTCAATTTCCCGATAGTTTTCCATTAACACTTTTAGCTTTGCATATATTTATTTTCAAATAGATCTCAGTGACTGGATATACTTTTAAATATTCTCTAAGCGTCTTTGCCTGAGATCTTCAACATTACTATTCTGTTAAGGTAATTCACCTGGGAGACAACAGAAAATGTGGTTCCATGAGTATCGGGAAATGATTCATGACATCATTGGCCATTAGAATTATCTACTGCTAACCCTGAATAATATCAGAAAACATTAATTAAATAACCTATGCTTAATTAAATAACCTATGTTTAGAAATAACAGTAGCAACAATATATGTATAGAATAAGGTGATATAATTGAATACTAATGTATTGTTTGACTGGAAAAACTTAACTTATCCAACAAAAGCTTATTTTAGATAGGGCCTGAATAAAAAGCCCCAACTGTCTGTCTATGTTGAGTGTTGTATTGCTATGTGTGCTCAATAAAAAATATTTTTTTAAAAGAATTATCTTCATCATTTGTGCCATCATGACATACTGGGACTGGTAACTATGTATGCCTCCTAAACACTGGAAATCTCTCTGAATGGAGATGGAAGGCAGCACGAAGGGGGGGGAAATAGCAAAACTGCTTCTGATCTATGAAGTAAACTGGTTTTTTTGTTCATTAGCATGCACTTTTTATAAAGCTTGCAGGAAGAGCTAATGAGTATGAAACTTTAATTTGCAAGAAGACTTATTTATGGACATCTGAATATTTCAAAGACTGCAATGTAGGTTGAGAATGTAATCTGCAACACATCAGATCATGTTTAAAACAAATTTCTAACTTTCCTAAAAATAGTAATTTTATAGGGAAAAGATCCCAAGTGGTAGAACAAGGAAATGGGAAATTTCTTTATATCAAAACAGACCCCCAATCTGTCAATCCTGTTTATACTGACTGACAGAAGCTCTTTAAAGGTTTCAAACCAGAACCTTTCCCAGTCATAGTTGGAGAAGCTGGGAATTAATCTAATGTTTTCATCATATATAGAAAAAGATATTCTACCATTAAGTTACCGCTCTTACCTTCTTTTTTGGAATAGTGATGAGAAATCTATTTGGGATAGAACTAGGGAGTGACCATTTATTCATTCATGCATTCATTCAATTTTAGATTCTTGTCCTTTCTTTATTATGTTATAAGTAAATTAAGATAGCAAATATATCTAATACTCTTATTTCTTCCTACTTTCCCCACAACAATAAACCTTTGAGATGTGTAGGTCTCTGGCCCAAAATCACCTTGCCTAAGGCAGGACTAGAACTTACAGTCTCCTGGTTTCTAGGCCAATGTCTTCACCCCTATACAAAGCTGCCTCTTATTTTCAGGGAGCATGAAGGAATGGGAAAAATAGATATTCAGAGCCAGAATTTGGAACTCATTTTAACAATTTGCTCATGTAGCTTCAGATCTTGTAATATCAGGGAACAGGGTCCACTATTCTACCATTTCTGGTGCTTTGTAATTTGGATGACAAAGCTCCCTCGATATGTCTCTTATTGCTAAATTGATATACTAAACTTTAAAAAACCTCTAGATCAGTGATGGTGAACCTTTTTCCCCTTGAGTGCTGAAAGAGCATGCATTTGCCCATACCAATAATTCAATGCCTGGGGAGGGCGAAAACAGCTTCCCCCACCCCTTGGAGGCCCTCTGGAAATGGCCTGTTTCTTTTTCTTTTTTTTAAAATAAAGTTTATTAAATAACAAAGGGTAAATGGGGGGGAGGAAAGGGGTACATAAAATCAAAAGGGTAAGGGTATTTATTACATGGTATTACATTTCAAAGTGTATATCTTACATTGTGACAAAAATTCACTATTTTGATCGTTCGTATTTGTATCTTGTTACCATCAATAATCCATTTATCTATCTTGTCATGTTAATTAGAACCTATAAGAATAATAAATGATAGTAAGGATAGTAAAAGGAGTATTTGTAGAAAAGTAAATAGAAAAGTAAGATTAAGGTTGTATAAAATATTTAGGAAAAGAGAAGTATAAGTAGTAAAGAGGTTGAATAAATAAGGGAGGGTGGAGGGGAAAATTTGCCCGAGTAGCAGAAGTTATCAGGAGATACAACAAGGTATATTGATATATTATTGGGTATATAAGTAATATATCAATAATGAAAAAAAAAGAGGAAAAAGAAAAAGAAAATATATTTATATCTAGGTAGTAAATATTGAAAAGGAAAAAAGGTGTAGCTTAGTTAATATAAAGTAAAATGAATGATTAAATTGTGAAATTATAGTGGAAATCATTGTTTAATTAAGTTTAAAAAACAGGTAAAAAGAGTAATGTTGTCGGAATCAGTTTCTGTTCACATTTTTATTTTTCATTTTTTTAAGTATTGGAATTGTTTTGTTAATTAATGATATTTTGAATTCAAAACGTTGAAAGATGAGAGAGATTTATTAGTTTATAAAATAAAAGTTAAGTATTTTTTGTGGCGGTCCATTTGTACCAATTGTCCCATATATTATAGTAATCAGAGTCTTTTTTGTTGTGAAATGGCCTGTTTCTCAACTCCTGGTGGGCCCAGTAAGCTCATGGTTCGCCCTCCCCAAGCTCCAAAAACAGCCTCCCCCACCCCCCAGAGGCTCTCTGGAAGTGAAAAATGCCCTCCCAGAGCCTCTGCGCAAGCCAAATCACAAGGCTGGCACACACATGCTTTCTAAGCAGTGGACCACCACAGCTCAGTGAAATGAAAATCAGGACCCATTTTTTCCTTGAAAATCAGCAGAACAGGCAGGATGCGATTTTCTTTATACCTCAGCTTCTGAAAGGACTATGGGTGGTCCATAGCACTTCTACCATGGACTTCTCTCTTCACCCAAAGATAGAAAGGTTAATGCTCACTAACAGGGATGTGGAATTTAGTAAAATGTGTGCAATCCTGAAATACAAGAGATAGTGATGTGGCTATATTCATATCTCCAGAAACAAACAAGAAGTGTCGGGAATAGTATATAAAGGTAAAAGAGGGAAATCAAGAACATGCAAGGATAATTCCAAATGAAATCAAGATAATCCTATTGGAGAAATAACTTCTGGGGATCCTACTTGGATATCATAGACCATAAAACATCAAGGTTGGAAGGGAACTTAGAAACATAGAAATATAGAAGACTGACGGCAAAAAAACCCCCTAATGATCCATCTAGTCTGCCCTTATACTATTATCTGTATTTTATCTTAGGATGGATATATGTTTATCCCAGGCATGTTTAAATTCAGTTACTGTGGATTTATGTACCATGTCTGCTGGAAGTTTGTTCCAAGGATCTACTACTCTTTCAGTAAAATAATATTTTCTCATGTTGCTTTTGATCTTTCCCCCAATTAACTTCAGATTGTGTCCCCTTGTTCTTGTGTTCACTTTCCTATTAAAAACACTTCCCTCCTGGACCTTATTTAACCCTTTAACATATTTAAATGTTTCGATCATGTCCCCCCTTTTCCTTCTGTCCTCCAGACTATACAGATTGAGTTCATTAAGTCTTTCCTGATATGTTTTATGCTTAAGACCTTCCACCATTCTTGTAGCCCGTCTTTGGACCCGTTTTCTAGTCCAACCTCCTACTCAAGCAAGAGATACCATTTCATACAGGTGGCTAGATTTCCTCCTCCTCCTCCATCATCATTATTTTTACCTTCTTCTGAGCATTCCCCCCACCCACTTTTATTGAATATAATAAAATAAATGAAAAGCAACCCTTTTGAAGAGACTATTGTTTTGCCAATTCAAGAAAACACCTATATATTCTGACCCCAGTCAGTAAATCAAAAATATTTTAAGAGCTGCTGACCCTAGATGGAACTAAAATGCCACCGTCTCATTTTAACTGGGTCTGCCTCCATATAAATGGAAAAAGATTTTGGGAAAATAAAAGTTATATCCCTCTATGCAGCTCTCCCAGCATATGGTGAATTTATCCGAGGGCACTATAGTCCCATAAGAAACTAGGAATTTATCCCAGTGGATAAATTCTGCATGGACTCATTAAAGCATTTTACAGTCCAGCATCCTGGGAATATCGTCATAAAATCTTCCTCAAAAATTAAGAGTGAGTGTACCACAAGATAAGAAGACCTGATTGCGTGACTCCATGGCAAAGCACATAGAAAAGGTATGCTCCCAGCATGAACAATCTGATTTGTGCTTATCGTGAACACAGCTGAAAGCTCAAGCTGATACCTCCCAACCGCATAGCTGCTGGCTTGTTATCTGGGTGTTATCTGCCAGCAACTTCCATATTCATTAAGGGGAAGGGGGGGAAAAAGAAACTTAAAATAGTTTAGAGGGTTTTTTTTAATGGTTTTTTTACTTCTTAACAATGGGCAAAAGTTGCTGAAACAAATCATAGCAGAACAGCCAGATGGATGCTTGGGCTATGTTTGTAACATCAATGTCAACCTACCACAATGAATGAATTATTGGGCACAGAACGCAGTTTCTGAAATTTCTTATTTCTCTTGTTTAAAAAAAGGGTGTGTGTGTGTGAATGCAAGATATGCCTCACAGAAGCAGTCAACAAGACAATGCCAAAAATTCAGCATACTCCTACTGTATGCAGATTTTCCCCCTTTCTAGTATGGAAGAAATTATGGAATTATTAAATCATGATTGTTGTGGTTCAGCCTGAGGCTGCTCAGGGACCAGCTGTGTCTCTGCTGGCTCCATGCCCGGAGGAGGATGACAGCGAAGAGGAGGGGGCTGAGCAGTCGGACGGGGGAGGGGACAGCCAGGAATGGGATGAGGAGGAACAGCATGAGAGCCCCGGGGGGGGGGGCTCTCCCCACCAGTAGCTTGGAATCATTAGGGGATGACGCACAAGCTGTCATTGACATGCGACAGAGACGTTCAGAGCAAAGAAAGGAACAGTTAAAGAAATATTATCACCATTGAATTAGAAACAGCTGGGTTTGGGTTTGGTCCTCATCATCAGGGTTTAAAAGGCAGGCAAGCCCTTGAAGCCATGTGGAGTGTTATCAGTGGGAGTTACGGTGTCCTGGTGTCCTGCTTTGTTCTTGGCATCTCTGTTCCTGGCTTGTGGCCCAGCAGTTTGGAAGACCCGTGGGAGGTGTAGGTCTGCTATCTACAGCCTCGGCTTGGCAGCAAGAATCCTGTATTGCTGCATGGACTTTTGCCTTCGTGGATACATTTGAAGATACAGCATTTTCCTGTTTGTAAGGACATTTTCTGTTACCTGTGTTTTTCTTGAATTTTATAAAACTGCCTTCGCCTTTTACCGGTGTGTCTGGCTTCTCTTTTTGGGTTGGTATTGGCTTCCGGAGTGACCCAGAGAGAACAATGATGAAGATCTCTCTCTCTCTCCCCCTCCCCCCTCTCTCTGTCCTTCCCTCCCTCCCTCCCTCCCCTGTTTCCCTCAAAATAAGACATACTCAATATTAAGCCCAGTCAGGCTTTTGAGTGCATGGCAATAACGCCAAGCACTTATTTCAGAGTTCCAAAAAAATATAATACAGAGTCTCATTTTCAGGGAAACACGGTACCCAGCTACATACTCACCTATCTATTACATTTATATGACTGCCTATCTCACTAAAGACTACTCAGGAAGAAGAGGGTACAACGAACAGGTAAGCTACACATAAAATCAGAGATGAGAAAATATTATTTTACTGAAAGAGTAATAGATTCTTGGAACAAACTTCCAGCAGACGTGGTAGATAAATCCACAGTAACTGAATTTAAACATGCCTGGGATAAACATCTATCCATCCTAAGATAAAATACAGGAAATAGTATAAGGGCAGACTAGATGGACCATGAGGTCTTTTTCTGCCGTCAGTCTTCTATGTTTCTATGATATAAGAAAATATTAAAATCTCATTAACAGCAAATATTATGAAAACAGAGATATATATCAAAGAGGGAATAAAAACAGCCAGCTCAGCAATGGAGACCTATTAGTGTGTCTCCAGCTCCCTAAGAGCCCTAGGCCTGCTATCATAATCATATGTTGAGGGACTTCTGGAATATCAAAAGGGATGAAGCCAATCTAATTGTGGGGGTGGAGAGGTGTGATGTAGAATGTTTCATAAGGCAGATGCCAGGGCAGAGAAGATACATCTCCTGGGACCCACCAAATGTAAGTCCCTAACTGATGGTACCCGCCGCATACTTCCTGACAGATCTGAAAGGATGGGCTAATGCAATTGGAGGAGGGAAGCAGTCCCTCAGGTGGCCCAGTTTAATTATGCAAATTAGGGTTAATTATACAAATTATTATTATTTGATGTTAGGAATTTTTATTAACACTATTTTGCTAAACTCTTATTGAATATTGTTAATTATTTATGATAATTGTAAAAATGAAGATAAATTATGTATCTGATGAAAATTGCTTTAATTTAGTTAGATTGGAAAAGTGTGATTGGTTTATTGATTCAGATTATGAAGCCCTGCATTGCAAATCTCAGAATCTGGTGAATTCTTCACTCGGGTTTTTTTTAAGCATTTCTTTCTGTTATTGTAATTGTTCCAGAAGCTCTTGCAGCATAGTAACAAAATCTTGAGCAATATTGTCTGCTGGTATTAGAATAGAATAGAATAGAATAGAATAGGATAGGATGGAATGGAATGGAATGGAATGGAATGGAATGGAATAGAATAGAATAGAATAGAACAGAACAGAACAGAACAGAATAGAATAAAATTCTTTATTGGCCAAGTGTGATTGGACATACAAGGAATTTGTCTTGGTGCATATGCTCTCAGTGTACATAAAAGAAAAAGATACATTTGTCAAGAATCATGTGGTACAACACATGGGGGTCATAGGGGTCAAATAAGCAATGAAGAAACAATCAATATTAATAAAAATCTTAGGATAGGCATGTTTGAAGATCAGTTTATATTACTTACAGTTTTTTGCAAAGTAAAGCACTCTGTGCATATGAAAATGAAACAATTTATGGATTAAATAATACCAAGTGATGTGGCCATAATACAGAAGCTTTGCGTTGACCTGGTTATCCCGTGGCCAATTTGCTTTTCGTTTTTCAATAATTTGGGAGAGATTTCACATAGTTTTAAGAGTGTCAGACTTTAAAAAGATCAACATCCCCTGCAGCTGGATAGATCTTCAAATTGCCCTTTGTGCTGTAATTGCAAAAAAAAAAAAAAGCTTCTTAGTGTATGTTAATGTCTACAGAAAAGCTCATCTATGGTTCGATGCCCCTAAAGTCTGTCCTGTAAGTAATGTATCATCAGGCAATTTTGGGGCAGAAAAGCAGAATGATTGTTGTTACTAGAAGTTACATGCCTAAAGACACATTAAAACATAATGAAATGTCTTAATCATCCTTACAAGTCGCATTTATCACTGGGAGCTCAATTAAAGGGAAGGTGAAGCAGTACTTCCACGAACAGCATTTACTCAAGAAAGATATTATCTGCTTTTAATGAACAGCAAATCTGCTGCTCTAGATGAAATATATGAAGCTCCAGAGGAAGAGCTTTGGGCTACAATAAGAGACATGTTTTGCAATTAGTCCACTGGGCTATGCTTCAAAAAGCTTGGGAGCTGTGCCCAACTGATGCTACCCAGGGAAAGTGGCATTTATCTCCTGCTTGGACTTGGCTTCAGCAGGCAAGAGTCTCCTGCACACACACACACACACACACACACACACGAATCTCGGGAGCTTCACATCAATTTCCTTATACTATGCTGTGAATCTCTTGGGTAAAGCAAGTTTTCTTCCTGAACCATTAAATATATAACAGCTGCTAAATGTTCTGCTGTGCAGCATTTGATAGCTGCATCCTTGATACCAAGTGCCATATGCATTTCAGAAACAAACGATACCCAAATGTCCTCAGAGGTACATACCGGTGAAAGACTTGCTCTGTCCTTCAGTGTGCGCCAGTTAATCTTGCAAAAATCTCCATTCTTTTCATTTTTGCTCTGTTCACAAGATGACTTCTGTTTATTTAAAAGTGTAGAAGCTCCTTTTCTTCATTTTATTTTCCTAGCAAGTAGCCGCAGTGGCATGGTTTTTTTTTTTTAAATTGCTGCATATATTTTATTAATTTGGCAGAGTGGATGCCAGGGCACCGTGGATGGTGATTGTATGGCATGGCAACTGCCAGCATTTCCATTTTAGTATGCTAGCACATAAACAAGGACCCAGCAGATCTTTAAGCAATCCCTGCTCTGAAAAGAAAAACTTCTCCAACATTGCCACGTCTGTGATAGATATTGGAAGTGGAATGACCAGTTGAAGAGGATCAGACAAGGCATGAGCACAACAAAATCCCAGCACTAAGCATGTTTGAAGGTCCGCCATGCGATGAAAAAAGGCTTTGTGATCAGTTGTTTGCAAAAGGTTTCAATTAGCCTCTGAGGGCTGCTTTGAAAGAGCTTGATATTTCTATTCCTCTTGAATGTGACCTTGATTTGGTGGTGGCTGGTGTAGCCATTGTAGGCTTTACTGGCTACGTGAAGAAAACTAGAACCGTGTGATTAATAAACAGAAGAAAGAAGAGAGAAGCATGCTTAATAGGTTCCTGAACATAAATTACAATGGAGAAATATGGCTTACCTAAATTTATATATGCCTATTTCTACTTATAACAGAGGTGGGCAATTAATTTTCCTAAGGGGACATAGAAAAACTGGAGGGCCAAAGCAATTGGCTGAACTTAATTTTGCCAGCAGAACCCACAATGCCCTCCCCTCAGTCCAAATGCTACTCTTCTGCTATAGGCAGGTAAAAGCTTTTCTCACCAGCCAACTAAAAGGAGCATACTCGGCTTCTTCTCCTCTCATCCCCTGTGCTATGCTTATTTGGATTTTATTTTCAATTGACCTCATATGATGGACAGGGATAGCCCAAAGGCTGGATACAGCCTGAGACCTGTGAAATTCCCAGGTCCGACTTAGACCAAGAAACCTACTGGAGTTCTCTGTTAGGGTTCTATACTAAACTACACTACAGCACAATTTCATGCATGTTTAGCCTAAGGTTTGCTAGCAGATGGCTTCAGATTCAATTCTTAGGATCTCTAGGTGAAAGGAATTTGTAGGAGATCCTTGCTTCAAATCTGCCGCCTAATATTTGGTTGTAATAATTTACAATGAGCAGTATGAGTCTGATAGATGATAATTTCCTAAAGGCATTTTACTATTATTAAGGAACAAACTTGATTTGTCTTCTTACTTCTTACTTGCTCTCTTTCTTTATTTCCCTTCCTTCCTCTCTCTCTCTCTCTTCCTTCCTCCCTCTCTTTATCTTTCTTTCTCGCTCCCTCCTTCCTCCTTTCTTTCTTTCTTTCTTTCTTTCTTTCTCTCTCTCTCTCTCTCTCTTGTCCTTCCTTCCTCTCTTTCTATCTCTCTCCCTTCTTCCCTCTCTCTTTCTCTTTTCTCTTTCTCTCTCGCTCCCTCCTTCCCTCCTTCTCGCTCTCTTTCTTTCTCTCTCCAAAAGGGCAGGAGCTGCTCCAGTCATCTCCAGGTTGCTTTCTCCTGCTGGGGTGCCCAGCTTTGCCTTTGGATTCTTTCAATCACAGGTCAGTTCAAAACCTGAGCTAGAAAAGCAATCAGGCACCACATGGCATTTATTTATTTATTTATTTATTTATTTATTTATTTATTTATTTCTTCCTTTTCTCCTTCCTTCTCTCCTTCCTTCTGTCCTCTCTCCCTTCCTCCCATCTCTTTTCTTCCTTCTCTCCTTTCTTGTCCTCTCCCCCTCCTTCCCATCTCCTTCCTTCCCTCCCTCCTTGTCCTCTCTCCCTCCCTTCCTCCCATCTCCTTCCCTCCTTCCTTCTGTCATCCCTATCTCCCATCTCCTTCCTTCCTTCTGTCCTCTCTCCCTCTCTCCCATCTCCTTCCTTGCTTCCTTCCCTCCTTCCTTCTGTCCTCTTTCCCTCCCATCTCCTTCCTTCCTCTGCACTCAAGCAAGGCAGTGTTTGGCAAGCAGTGGGCTGAGCCTAAGCCAGCGGTGGGAATACAAGTGTGAAAAAGTCAGTCAAGCGAAGGAAGAGAGGAGAAAAGGCTCCAGGCAGCTGCACTCACTCTCGGCTGGCTGAAGCTGGTCGCAGCGCAACAGCCAGCCAAACGCCTGGATTGCACACTGCTGGTTGCAGCCTTCAGGTGGGGAGAAACGGTGCCCAGTTCCTGGCTGCCGAAAAGAAATCGGGACTTTTTAAAAATACCGTGGGACACGGGACAAATTATTTAAAGTTGGAACTGTCCCACCAAAAGCGGGATGTCTGGTCACCTTAGTCTAACCCCTACTAAATCTTTGTTGGGAACTCCCCACCTCTTTCTCTCTCTCCTGAGTTTGAGAACAAAACTTTGCGTGGCATTTTTAGAACAAAGTATTCAAAACAGGACTAGAACCCCTTTTGGATAGTTTTTGATAGCTCCTTAAAATCTCTTGCCCCAAATACAACCCTACCCCCAAATGCAAGACTGATTCTCTTTTTGCATTTTTTCATTCCTACCTTAGACAGTATTTCCACACACACACCCATAGTGCATACAAAAAAGTCTACTTTTCAGAAAAGTCACCATCATCTATTCTTCAAACTCATGCTTCACAGCACCATCACTATGTTTTCACTGCCCAAGGCAGAAGAATTCCTTCAGTCTGTTGTCTTGCTCAATTGCCATGCAGGCCATGTCTCAGCTTACTCTAGTATTTTAATTAACAAGCATCAGCATACATGCTGCTTCCAGATAACTATCACCCACTTAAAGGAGAGCAAATGTTTATAGGACTTTAAAGCGTGTTCTGGAAGGATGGAGGCTTAAAGTCCCACAGGGTATCACAGATGGTTAAAGTCCAGTTTTTCTTTCCTTTCAGGGTACGCAGCCAGCTAAGGTTCTCAGTCTTTCATACATGCCCAGAATTGGTTGCTTGTTTGTGGCTCTGATTATCGCAACTTTATGTGTTCTCATGAAGAGGGGTAAATATATCAAAGCCCCAAAGCTTTTTATTCAGATTGGCTCAAAGGCAATGAACCAGGAATCAATCTTTCCAACTTTCTATCTCACTTTCTATCTTTCTAGCTTTCCATCTGCCTGTCTGATTTGGAGTCTGTTGCATTCAGAATCCCAATAGTTTATATCATTAAAATTATCCAAGCAAAACAAAACATACGCTAAAATGTAGAAATGGCCAATAGTTTGTGTCAATTAAATTACAGTATCTAATTCTCTAAGAGGTGGCCAAGCCAAACCTCATATGGAAAGCTCTGCATGAGAATGGATGCCAACCTCACACACTGCAGGCTTCCTCCTTTTTCTCCTTTCATAGAAGTGTGTGTGTGTGTGTGTGTGTTTCCAAGCAGTTTCTTCCAGAGAGATCATACTGGGTATACTGGAAATACCGAGCAGATAAATTCTTATCAGAGGAGGCAATCCAAACTATAAAACTGTCCAGATAGTCTTCAAAGGCAGATCCATGTAAAGCACTTTGCAGTAGCCCAAGCAAGTCATGCTAATGCAGTCCCCATTGTTCAGTGGAAACCATATTGTTGTCATAAGAATATGCTGATATAGAACTTATTTCCTGGAGCTATGTATTGCTTCAGTTATTTATAATAACAATGTTCAGGCTGCCTTTATGGGACCTCATCTTCAAAACAACAGCCATTTAAAGATATGAGGGCTGGTTTTCATATTGCTTATTAAGCATCACTTATTCTGAACCAAGGCAGGGTTTTTTTTGTCTCCTCATAAGAATTGTTCTGCAAGCTATTCATGATTTTCCCCAGCATCTGGATGTATTTTATATTTGTCATATTCTTAAAAAAGAAAGAGTCAGAACTTTCGTATAAAAGCAGAACAGTGTATGGCAGGGATGGTGAATTTTTTTTGGCTGAGCTGCCATAAAGGTGCATATGCGCAATAGTGTGCTTGCATGTGCCCATTCCCATAATGAAATGCCCTCCTGCATGCATACATACAACCACCGTGCTATCCCACCTGTGCATGTGCACAATCCCCTCCCCATCCATGCACACAGGCCACACAGAAGCCTCCAGACTTCCAATAGATGTCAACAGGCTCAAACTCAACCCTGACAAGATGGAGTGGCTGTGGGTTCTGCCTCCCAAGGACAATTCCATCTGTCCATCTATCACCCTAGGGGGGAGTTATTGACCCCCTCAGAGAGGGTTCACAACTTGGGCCTCCTCCTTGATCCACAGCTGACATTAGAGAAACATCTTTCAGCTGTGGCGAGGGGGGGCGTTTGCCCAGATTTGCCTGGTGCACCAGTTGCGGCCCTATTTGGACCGGGAGTCACTGCTCACAGTCACTCATGCCCTCATCACCTCGAGGTTCGACTACTGTAATGGTCTCTACATCGGGCTACCTCTGAAGAGTGTTCAGAAACTTCAGATCGTGCAGAATGCGGCCGTGAGAGCTATCATGGGCTTGCCCATGTCTTGTCAACACTCCGCGGCCTGCACTGGCTGCCGATCAGTTTCCAGTCACAATTCAAAGTGTTGGTTATGACCTATAAAGCCTTACATGGCATCAGACCAGAATACCTTCGGGACCACCTTCTGCCGCACGAATCCCAGCAACCAATCAGGTCTCACAGAGTTGGCTTTCTTCGGGTCCCATCGACAAAACAATGCTGTCTGGTGGGCCCCAGGAGAAGAGCCTCCTCTGTGGCAGCCCTGGCCCTCTGGAATCAACTCCCCCCAGAGATCAGGACTGCCCCATCCTCCTTGCCTTTCGCAAATTACTGAAAACCCACCTATGCCGCCAGGCTTGGGGGACATAACTGACCCTTAGCTGTTTCACTTTATATATGGTTTAATAGGATGATATGACTGTTTTATAATGGGTTTTTATAATTGTTTTTAATATTAGATTTGTGCTTTGTATTTTGTTGTGAGCCACTCCGAGTCTTGGGAGAGGGGCGGCATACAAGTCTAATAAATAATAATAATAATAATAATAATAATAATAATAATAATAATAATAATAATAATAATAATAATAATAATTATTATTATTATTATTATTATTATTATTATTATTATTATTATTATTATTATTATTATGCCCGTTGGCCTGTTTTTTGCTCTCCCCAGGGTTCAGGAAAGCCTCCTGAAGCTTGGGGATGGTGGAAAATGGCCCAATAGGCCAACCGGAAGTTCAGAAATGAAATAGAAGTACAGCTGCCCTACTACTTACTTTCAGATAGCTGCAACCAGGCCTCGCACACCTCGACCCATTTCTTCTGCAGCCAGCAAGGCTTTCTTGAAGGCCTCTGTAGTCGATAAAAAGAGCTTCGGATTGATCGTGAGCTCTGTTATCGGCTGCAGAGGCCTCCAGGAAAGCCTTGCCGGCAGCAGAAGAAATGGGCCAAGGCATGCGCAGCTTGGCTGCAACTGTCCAAAGCTTGTGCTTGCATCTTTTATCTTTATCTTATTAATATTTTTTTTTACCAAGTAAGAACTTTACACTAACCCATGAAAAGTAAATTGGTAGTTTGAACTCAATTTTCCATCTAATCAACATTGTTATAAAACAAGGTTTGTAACTTATTTTTTTTAAAAAACATTTTTTAAAATTTTTATTCCCATACAGACATTTCACATATTTATTATCTCATTTCTTGTCTTTCTCTAGTCTTGTCTTTCTTTCTCCTTCTAGCTTTCTTTTTCTTGTTTACCTGAGATTTTCCCCTTCTGCTTTACTACCTTTTTCTCTCTCCTTGTCTTAATAACCCTTGTTGTGTTTTCTTTTTTGTTCCTTGTTTCTTGGTTCCTCTGTTTCTTTCAGACTTTTCCTCATTTGTCTGAGCAGCATTTGTTATTGTTTCTATTGCATTTTTAAGTTTTAGTTCTATATGCTCGTTAATTTGAAGTATTTCTTTCATTCCCACATGCTGTTTATCAAAAAATCTTAATATCCTGGAGTATGCTTTCCACATCTTTATTTCCAGATGGTGACATTTAACAACAGAGTTTAATCCATGTTATTTGTCCAACAAAGGGAAAAGTTCCAAAAGTTACACCTCCCTCCCCCCCCAAATGGAGCTCGAACTTCAAATCAGAAATTCTTCTTTGTTATTCTTGTTCAATTTCATCATCTTAAATGTTTAAATCCAGTAAATGTAATCGTCAATTTATAGTAAGGCAGAGACAGCTTCCAGATCAGATATTAAAATTTCCCTCCATTCAAATAGTATATTGTTATAAAGCTACATCTTTTTGTTTTATTTCCCAGAAAAACATTTTTTCCTCCTACTTCCTAAATGTTTTCCTTCACTATTTTGGCATGCTTGGCCCACCTCTATTCTTCAGTTTCCTTATTTCTCCTGCTTGTGTTTTTGGTGATGTTTAAAAAGCAAACAGTCTTTTTCATTTCAGGTGGCAAATAACTCACTTTTCCTCCTGCTCAATGTTGTTGATTCTGGCTCTCCTTTGGCTTCGTGGCAGCCATATTTGCTGCTGCAGCTCCACACCATCAGCTAGGGGATTGCCAGCTTGAGGAGGGGAGATGCAGCTCCCCTCTACCCTTCTGGTGGTTCCCCTTCACTTCACCCCCTCCATGGAAGTGGTGGTTTAGATCTGAATTCTGGCCCTCAGGTGGGGAGTATTCGGAGCCAGACGCAGAGGTCGCTGTCCAGCTTCTGATCGCACCAAAGGAGGAACTGGAAGTGTTGTGTAACTTCTGTTAGCTCAAAAGTCTTATAGAGTAGAACAGAACAGAACAAAACAAAACAAACTGAACTGAACAGAACTGAACAGAATAGAATTCTTTATTGGCAAAGTGTAATTGGACACACAAGGAATAAAAAGCTTATAAAAAGCTTATAAAAAGGTTATAAAACCTTGTGTGAAAGCTACATCTCCAAAGTTGGTGGGGCCAAAACCAAGTTTGGACCTTCAAAAGTTTAAGGGATAAAAATACACCTTACATACCTTCATAGTTATGGCATCCACATGGAGCCTCAATGTATAATGGGCACAAATGTTGGCTCCACTTGGTTTAGAAGGACTTGTGGTGATGTTTGAATTGTCATCTTTGAGCTACTCTTTCTAAAAAGGGAAAGGGAAAGTAATCAGTGGTGGATTCTACTTACCTTCCCCACCAGTTTGCATCCCAACATTTTCATCCAAGAAGTTTCATGAGAAGTGAATTTTCTTCTTCCTCATGGGAAAAAACATAGTCTAGTTGCCTTTTGAAAATAAAAACATCTTTGAGACAACCGTGACCTGGATGACAGAGAATTTCCCTAGACGAGGCTTGAAGGTTTTCTTTACTTAACAAAAAAATTGCCATCCATTACCATCTTTTTCTTTGTTCTCTTGAGCTCCAATTCATCATCATGTTTATTTTTGTCTGGTCACATACTGTTTCATTTGTGAGATCTAAAACAAGATTTGAACAATTTCAGTTAACATTGTTCCATTTTCTTCATTCAGCAAACTCGCTATTTACTTACCTTTTCTTGTTCCAGATATAGCCAATCCTGTCCCTTTTTATTATTATTAGCTATCTCCACAAACCTGCAGCAAATTCATTTTAACATTGGATATTTTGCTACTCTTCTTACATTTTTCAGTTCCTTGATTGTATTTCCTAGAAATAATTTATCCTTCCTTCAATTTTCTATACATGTTCCTCATTAGAAAACTTCTTATACAGTCACCCTGGTTTCTTTCACTTTTCTTCAAAAGGTCTTCCCAAACTTCTTTTTTTAAAAACACCTTAAAACCTTCAGTATGGCTAAAATGGCAAAGACAGAGTAAGTGAGAGGAAGCCCAATAGCTATGTAAAGAAATTTAATTAACTTCAGTTAAAGGGTTTATTTAAGAGATGAGACAGATAAAGATACAGAAATTGGACACAGCTCTTAAAAGTGAAAACCAGGGAAAATGCATATTTAACTGTGAATTACTCAGAACAATTCACATAGAAGAACAGCTAATAGACGAAGCTGAATTTCATGGGTAGAGCTGAAGATGGTTTGATCTGTGGAAATATCTCTCTCTGTTTAACTGGATGATTTCCAGAGAAAAAGACAAATGCAAAAAAGAGTAGCAGATTGGCTTCTGATTTGCATCTCCTCAAAATGCCAATAAGTTCCACAGCAAGTAGGGTGAGATGTAAATCGGAATTGGGGAAGTACCTCTCTCTTCCCAATTCCCATCTACATTGACGCAAAATATATTGTCTTGGATCTCTGTCACTTTCTCAACCACCTTTTCTTTTTAGGGAAGGCTGGAGACTGGACAGAAACTGTCAAACAAAGCCATACCGACTTTCCAATCCCAAAGCACAGGCCCCACATGGAGAAGTTGTGTTGTAAAAATAAATCTAAAGCAGACACCAAGTGCGAAGCATTCTAATGTGATAGCTAACAGACACCATGAAGTCTGTGAAGGAATGGCACTCATTTAGTTATATCAGAACCTTGGTTCTTTCTAGCCATATACTGTAATTATCATAAAGACAGTGAATATAGAGGGCTGTTATATCTGTCATACACACACACATACTCACACACACACACACACACACACACAAACACACACTTTTTAGTCAAACATAAGCATGGAGGACAAGGATAGCTCTTTGCCCTGAAGTCCCAGTTCAGATTCTCTACCCACTTTGTACCTGCAACGTGTATAAAAAAGAAAGCCACTATTTATTTATTTGGATTTTCCTTCTCATGCACTTTTTAGGCATATCAAATCTTTCTTATTTATATGCATGGGTTACACAGCCAGCCATCTTGTTTAAACTGAGTTTGGGCACGTTAAACAAATACAAAAAATAAAGACCAAAAACAAATACAATAAATAAAAATAAAATAAAATGGCTGACTGTCAGCCCAAATGCACAACCGGCGGCTTGAACCACCGGCCGAAATTGCCCCCGGAGCAGGGGGACACTGCTGACAGCTCTGTTGAGCTCTGAATTTTCGGGTTCCTTGGAACCCGGAAATTCGGCTTTTGGCAGTGCGCCAGGGTGACACGCCCCCTGGTGGTCATAGGGGGAGCTCCCAGATCGCCCTGTTTAAGGGAGATCCGAAGGGGACCTCCTCCTTGGTTCCTGGTCTCCCGAAAGCGAACACCCACCCACCCTCCGCTATTAACAGTGTGTCCTAAGGAGGTCACCTCGGGGCCAAATATGAATTTTTTGCGGCCTCCACTTTAGCGGCAGCTGTTTTTTCACCTATTCCACACTGACAGTACGGATTGGATTGGTTAGGGGTGCGGCACATTTAGATGTCAGTATAGGCCTCCCTTTGGTCATTGGGGTTTGGCAGGTTAGGGGCGGAAATGGGCTATTAGAAGCGACTGTGCATGCTCCTTTGGGCATCCTTTAAAGGGTGAGGGACTGCCTCTCTCCAGGAACTAGAGGTTGGAACAACTTCGGGGATTGGAGAGAGGATGTCCATGGGAATCACCGGATCCAATCTCCCATGGGGATTGGAGGGTGAACTCCTCCCACACGACTAAGGGGCGTGGCTTGTATCCAGGTGAAGGTGGCTACCTTCACCTGGTTCAGCAAGGAGTTTTTGCCAAATGTTGCCAAGGAAGTTTCTGGTAGGAATTTCCGCCCCGTTAGTTTTGGCCTCTGCAGGTCCTTAGTTAAGTTTGAATTTAAATATTTAAATTTACATATTCAAATTTATTTAAATTTATGTTAATTTAATAAAATGACCCCTTATTTAATCCACAATACGTCTCAGCGTCTTTACTCCGCTTCCGAGGCAAACTACTTTTCTTGAAATTAGTTATAATAATAGAATCTTGAAAACCTGATTGTCCTATACATCCTCTAGCTTCTTGTAGTTCAGGGCTGCTTCTGAATGTTGTATTGCTGTCTTGGCTTTAAATATTTCAGTAACTAGGTTTTGTTTTTGTTTTTTTAAGTGCCTTCATGTATGTTCTGACTCCTGGACAAGTCTCAGCAGTATTCTTGTCAAGATTTTCAGAAGTGGTTTGCCCTTGCCTTCATCCTAGATCTGAAAGACGGTGAATGGCCCAGCTGGCTTTGTACCTCAGGGGAGGGACTATAACTCACAGATCCCAGTTTCTAGCACGGTTCCTTAATGTTGGTTCCCCAAATTGGTCTCTCATGGAATTATTATTATGTGATTCCACCAACCAGTCAAACCATTAAAACACCCACCCAATCTACTTGCAACGTTTGAACCAGAACTCCACCGCCACCACTATTTATTAAAAAGTGGCAGTTGCAAACAAACCATAGAACGAAGCTAATAACTTCAGCCTGAAGATGGCAAATGTGATTTTGCGGAAATGTTGCAAAGACACTCAAAATATTACATGGGAAAAAACCTGAAATCACAACAATCTACATACATATACTTGTGAAAATATACAAACATATACAAACAGAGCCGGCGGTGGCTCAGCAGGTAGAGTGCTGTACTGCAGGCCACTGAAGCTGACTGTATATCTGTAGGTCAGCAGTTCAAATCTTATCACTGGCTCAAGGTTGACTCAGCCTTCCATCCTTCTGAGGTGGGTAAAATGAGGACCTGGATTGTGGGGGCAATATGCTGGCTCTGTTAAAAAGTGCTATTGCTAACATGTTGTAAGCCACACTGAGTCTAAGGAGAAGGGCAGCATAAAAATCAAATAAATAAATATCCAAATTTAGCAAAAAATATGTTACATACATACATACATACATACATACATACATACATACATACAACATGACCAAGTACAGTGTACTGCTAAACTCTCTCCAGCTTAAGTGCTAAAATTTGGTACAAACGAAAATGCCTAAAGAATAAGTGGCTTACAAATCCTTGCAGAATATGAAGGGGGTTTTTGAACTATGTCTCTTTTCTTTTCAGGTTGGCTATATGCCTTCCTTGTTTTGTAATTTTATTATCCAATTCTTCTTCTCTTCTTTCTTCAATCAATCATCCTAGTTTAACCAGCATCCTAGTTTATTGGCATTTTCAAAGAAATTTTGTTTTGTTCTTTTTATTGATTGTGCCAATTCCTCCTTTCTTATAAGATTTAATTTATTTTTAATCAGCTCCATTATATTTCTTAAGTCTATTCTTTGTGGTTCTGTTTGTAATTTTAAGTTCTTTATATTCTTCTTCCAAGGCCATTTGCTTTTCTTTCTTTTTCTATTTTTCTTTTTCTATTTTATTTTTTGTGCCATAGTTAATCCTCTTATAACTGCTTTAGCAGTGTCCAACACATTCTATAATGTAGTCTCTTCCTTTCTGTGTTCTTTTTTAAAAATCCCAATTCTCTTTCCATCATCTGAATGAATTCCTTCTCTTTTATTATCAATTGATTTAAAGTCCACATTGTTATCTTCCTTTGTCTTTCCAGGTTTCTAGTTCTTCATTGTTTAGTGTCCTTATGTCAACATCGAGGAATGGGAGTTTATTGTCTGTTTCTTTAGATGTGAATTTGATCACAGGGAATATGTTATTTAGTAAGTGGTGTGTTTCTTCCATTTGGAAGTGTTTGATGATGACAGAAGTATCATCGATGTAGCATGTCCAGAATTTTGGTTGGGTGGTGGATAGAGCTATTGATTCAAGTCATTGCATGATGTTTCTGCTATTAGGTCTGATATCAAGGTACTTTCTACTTGCTTATCAATTTTCCCATTAAATTTGAAGTATATGTTGAGTCAATAGATCCAGGAGTTTACAATATGATTGTGTTACCCATCCTGCACTACCCATGATTTTACTTGCCTTAAGTTTCATAGTTTTCTCATGTTACATAAACATTCCATCAAGATATGCTATTCTTGTACTTGATCTAGATTTCTTTATTTTTACTATGTTTAACATATACAACTTGTCATAATTCACTCAATGTTCCCTGCTAGCATAACTATCTTGGTATCTGATACCGTGCTTTTCAAGTCCATGTTCTGTGTTACATCATACATTCTATCTAACATTTGCTCTGGATCATTCAAATTCTTGGCCAAAATGAAATATTTTCTACATCCAAAATTACTTGTACATTCACATCTTCAACCAACATTTTCATCATCACTATTTCTTATGCACTTGTTCAAAACTTTCTTTAAACAACCAAATGGAATCACCATCCATGCCTCATTACCCAATCAGTATTGTTGTTTCTTTTAAAATATATTAGCTGGTCCTATATGTATGCACTTGTGTTCCTCATCCTACTTTGGTCAATCAGTCTTTTCTGTCATGGTCCAGGATTCAAATATAAATCATCTGAGCTTGACCAAATACAGGCTCCACCTAAAAATCTTGAGTAGTCAGATAATGATGATGTAAGGTCTCCACATCCTAGTACCTGGAGATTATAGAGAGTTATCTGATTCAAGAGATGTCCCTGACACAAGATCATGTGCTGGAATCCACCATCTAATCTCCTGCTCGTGTCTGATATTCGTGAAATTTTGACCTCTGAAGTGGCCAACAACCCTTCCTTGGATCTTGGAAATTTTCACTGGAATTTGACTATTCTTCTGCAAATTCTTCTAAAAGCAAAACCATTCAGGCAGGTTTTTCTTTTCAGACTCTGTTTTGGTTTGCATTCCTGGACTGCTGTTATTTCTTTGACCTTGAAGATGATTGTGCTAATTTCTATAGCAACTGTGTGTATGAATGTGTATTTGAAATAAGAAGCAGGGCATTTTCATATATTGCTTTTTAGTAAGCCGGAAAAAGCATAGATTAGGTTTCCAGACTTGTACCCATGCTGCATGCAGCATTACCTGCTGATAATAAGTACCAGTTAGTTTGTACATATTTTGCAAGTGTGCTACAGGTGGAAACAAAGCCCAGTTTTATCCAAATATGTTCACTCCAATCTATTTAAGGTAGAATCTAGATCTAAACATGGAGGTGGACATGCTGTTATTTATATCACACTTACTAGAACGTATATGCAGTGGAGACAAAAAAATCAATCAAATATCAATGATGTGCCAGTGAATTTCAGCACTGCATAAAGGAGGAAGGAAGATTACAAGAATGAGACAGAGAGAAACATGTCCATCACTGGTGTAAATAGAAGGTATGCAAGTGTAGGTTGTGAATATTTATATGTACTTATCTCTGTTGTACATACAGTATATAAAAAGGGGGATGCAGAAACCGATCATGCAAAAGTTTATATGTGCTTAGGTTATAAACACACATCAGTTTCTACCTGAATGTGTGAGGTTGGGAGGCAAGCACAATTTCACTCTCACCTTCTATGAGGTCAGTGTTCATGCAACTGTCATTTGAATATGGCTCATATTTTACAGCTCTCAAAGCAATTAGCCACCTGCAAGGTAAAGATGTAACCAACCAATGTTTTTTAATATGGCTGAATTAATCCATGCTTGAATTATTTAGATTAACTAAATGTAAAAATCAAGTTCCCCACTTGCCCTTGGGTCATTAAAAAATAATGTTATAACAATACTGGATTTCAAACTGTGCTTTCCGAAGTCAAATAATCTCCGGATAAGAACCAGTCGGTTCCATTTGGTTTAGGCATATGCATTTTTCTTAAAGAATGTGTAAGGAAGCTGTGATGAGTAATTCCTTCCGGCAGCCTTTAAAATTGCATTGGCTCAGGTTGCTGTGGATGTACCACTTCAAGGCATGCCTCAACCACTCATGCTATTATTATAAGTATGACATTTCTTATCTGACTTCATTATCCCCACCAGGTTATGTGTTTCAGGACCAATCATGTCTGCCTACAGTGATCTATGGGACCTTTGAAGACAGAAGGAAGAACAGCCTAGACCAGTGATGGTGAAACTTTTTTTCCTTGGGGTGCCCAAAGAGCATGTACGTGCACTATCATGCATGCACGATTGCCCACACCCATAATTCAATGCCTGGGGAGGGCAAAAACAGCTCTCCCGCCCCCCGGAGGCCCTCTGGAGTCTGGAAATAGCCTGTTTTCCAACTTCTGGTGGGCCCAGTAGGCTCACATTTTGCCCTCCCCAGGCTCCAAAGGCTTCCCTGGAGGGTAAAAACACCACCCCCTATTTCCCAAGGGCTAGAAGCAAAAAACTCCTCCCCAGAGCTTCTGTGCAAGTCAAAAACCAGCTGGCCAGCACACACATGCAAGTTGGACCTAAGCTAGGGCAACGGTTTGAGTACCAGCAGATATGGCTCCATGTGCCACCTGTGGTACCCATGCCATAGGTTTACCATCCCTGGCTTAGAAAAAAGTGTTTCAGCCTACAGGGGGGGAAAAGGAGCCTAGGAAGAATCTGAAGAGGGACCCATCCTAGTATTCTTGAAAATGCTGTAAATGGAAAAAAAGGAGATAAATGCTTTTAGAGATGTATGTTACTGTAACTTTATAGTAAAATTGCTATACACATAGTTTGTACTTTTGGCTGGACTACCCCAAAGAGCTGCCACTGACTTTGAAATTCTTCACAGAATTTCTATAGATGAGAGGCGGTTTAATTTTTTTTTAGTGATGTAAGAATAGAATAGAATTCATTATTGGGCCAAGTGTGATTGGACACACAAGGAATTTGTCTTTGGTGCATATGCTCTCAGTGTACATAAAAGAAAAGATACATTTGTCAAGAATCATGAGATCTACACTTAATAATAGTCTGGGTACAAATAAGCAATCAAACCATATTAGGAACCAGTCAATATAAATTGTAAGGATACCAGCTTACAGTGATACAGTCATTAGTGGGAGGAGATGGGTGATTGGAATGATGAGAAGATTAATAGTAGTGCAGATTTTGTAAATAGTTCGACAGTATTGAGGGAATTATTTGTTTAGCAGAGTGATGGCATTCAGGAAAAAAGCTGTTATTGTGTCTAGTTGTTATGATGTGCAATGCTCTATAGCATTGTTTTGAGGGTAAGGGGTTGAAACAGTTTATGTCCAGGATGTGAAGGGTCTGTAAGGCAATTCACATTATTCTTTTATTAGCTGATTTGAATACTACTTTAGCCTCACAATCTGTCATGTGGTTTTCAATTTGTCCTTTGGGGAGTCTGTACAGAATTTCTTCTCATTGCTTCATAAAAAAGACCCCCATTAATATGGCACAGGTCAGTTGTTATGTCTATCTTAGAGTGACCCAGGTTAAAAATCCTACTCTGAATTGCCATTGACTGTTCCATATGGATAAGAAATCCTTTTAATAAGCATAAAACAATCGATCATGAAGGGAAGGGAAGGGAAGTTAAAGGCGCAACCAGCTGTTACATAGGAACAGAGATGTGTAACTTTCTCTATATTACTAGGAAATATGTGAAAGACTTGATTGGCCAAATTATGATGTCTAATATCTGTGGGCTTATCTGGTGATAACCTTCACATATGAAACTTGGAATATAAGAAGAACAAATGATAAAGACCATGAATTTACACCTAGTATAAAAATAGCTCTGTGTCTGTGAAAGACTAAGAAGGTAATGAACAAAGGTGGCTTGATCTTGTAGAATAAATTTGATGAATACCTGCAGAAAGTGTAGGTTTAATTACAAAGAAAAAAGCTAAATTATATATCAGAAAGTACACATTTGTGACATTTCAGTCGCTCTGGTATTTATTAATGTAGAAATTCATAGATTGACGATAGTTCCATCATGTTTTCTTACTCTACTTGACTTTTCTTAAACTAGAACATTTTTTCCCATAAGAAAAGCATCCCTGTGTCTTTTTTTCATATACAGTATGTAACGTGTTATATTTAAAATATGTGTAGCCCTTAAATATGAAATAACAATAGCACACACAAAAAAAAACCTTTACAATTTAGGACAGCAATAATGCTGTGCTTTGGCTGAGAACTGTTAATGATGATATTGATATTTTTCATTAGAAAATGAATGTTGTTATATATATCAATTTTTTTTTATGTTGAAATATAGAAGCAGAGTGTCATTTGCTGAATATTATTCAGCGATCAATTACACAATTGATCCCTAAGCCCAGAGAGATTTTTCCATCTATTACCGCTGACCAATGGAAAACTTCCTTATCCCAATCACAAGCCACCACAAACCCTTTTCAATAGCTTAACATTTTTTCTAATACAGTGGTACCTCAGTTTTCGAATGCTTCTCAGTTTGAACAAATTGGTATTCGACCAGGAAATTCAAGAAACTTTTGCCCTGAAATCCAAACAAACATTTGAAACTCGAACACTTGAGAGAGCTGAAGACAGAAGCTGGCAAGCTACACAGAGAGAGAGAGATGGGGACAGAAGCGGGCGAGAGAGAGAGCTGAAGACGGAAGACAGCAAGCTACAGAGACAGAGAGAGAGACGGGGACAGAAGCAGGTGAGCGAGAGAGCTGAAGCCGGAAGCCGGTAAGCTATAGAGAGAGAGAGAGACGGGGACAGAAGCGGGCGAGCAAGAGAGATGAAGAGAGAAGCTGGCAAGCTACACACAGAGAGAGGGGGGGACAGAAGCAGGCAAGCTAGAGGGAGAGACAACTGAGGAGGGGAATTTATCTTAAATTGTTTCGGTTCTCAAGCAAATCGGTTCTCGACCACACTTCCAGAACGAATTGTGGTCGAGAACCGAGGTACCACTGTATTTCAACCAGCAATCTCTTCATAGTGTATCTCATCTTTTATCTATTAGCTAATAATGGTCTCATCATTCAATCTTATTCTACAAAAATCCATTAGAAGCTGCCATGTATATATACATGTACAATATGTATATGTATAACATATATGTGGATATGGATATGGATAAGGATACAGATATGGAGAGAGAGGGAGGGAGGGAGAATTAAACAAGTAAAATAATTTCTTATTTATTTCCTTCATTCTTGCCATTTCTCTAAAGATGCAAAGGAGAAAGCATCGTCTTTCCATGTCTCATATCTATAAGCAAATCTTTAAAAAACCCATCATTCAAATTTAGCTAAGAAAAATTCCATTGGGAGTTACCAGAAACAACAACATATTAAAATTTTTAATATTTAATCCCTTCAAATAAATGCCCATAAATTAATTTATTATCATCCTCTCTTCATCTCCTCTCAATTTTAATAGCATAGCTTATCACATTCTCTAAAAAATGCAACAAAAAACTCTTTTCCTCCCATATCTCATCTATTAATAATCCTTGAAGCCTCATCACTCAGTCTTAGCCACCAGAAACTATTAAAACTTTTAGGGGGGAAAAAATCATATACATTTTAACCTTTGTTGAATAAGCCAACTTTGTAAACCTAAATTTTCCTTTAAAAGTGTGGGTGTTTATTTATTTATTTTTTTGACGTAATGTCCTCAAAGTTGTTTTCTTTTCTTTCTGTCTTTACCTTTTTCCAAGAATTCCTTCATCATTACAACACATCTCTTTTGTAAAATCCAGAGTAAAAATATAGTCCAAGTCACCTTTAACTAAATCTACATATTTAAATCATTCTTCCCAATTTATTATTGGTATGCTCCTTTTAACTATTAAAACCTCAGCTGGTTTGATTTGTAGGTTATCTTTGTCAGTATCATTCTTGTATACTGACTATTTTTAATCCATATTCAAAACAATCTAATTTTTCATTAATCCTTTTCTATCTTGTCTTTTAAATCCATTATGAAGGTTCCAAGAGATGCCCTAATTAATTCATGAGCCACAAGCCAACCTTCAAAAGAAATAAAGTCATTTATTAGGAGCAATTTTGCAACAATATTTCTATGGAGTCCAAACTGACCTCACATAATTTCCGGACCTTCATGACCCTGTTTGCCCCCTCATCCCTGGGCATGTCATACTGTAAATCACATTCTCCAATGAACTACGTGAACAGGCTATGAAACCCACACCCCTCCTGCTGACTCCAGTAATTTAGGACACAATCTGTAGAAAGTCATTTGAGGAATCTAGTTTCAGTTAGGGCAACCAAACAGCTCCATCAGTCCCCCACCCCTTTATGGCAACCTGAGAGCTTTGCAAGTTGACATTCAGCTCTCCTCAATTGCCAAAGATTTTTTATTGTCTGACAGTCTAAAGAGAAAGAAAATTCTAGATATATTGTTACCAAATATCCTTGGATTTACCCAGAGTTAAAATGCTTTACTCCATTCTGCATTAGTGGTCTTTAAAATCATATTTACAATTAATCTAGCCTCCATCTATCTAAAAGCTGCCATCCCAGGAGCATTCATGAGGAACATTCTGGGCAATCTCAAGTCTTCCCCTTAAACTGGAGAGTAGTTTGGAGAACTGATTCATTCATTGGCTCCACTTTCTTTCACAGCTCCACAAAATCATCCCCAGTCTTCTGTTTTATTTATTTTATTTTATTTATTTATTTTGTCCAATACACAATAATACACAATGGAGCTTATAGAGATATAGTAGAGAAGATATAGGAGATATAGGAGAGATTATAGGACAGGGGACAGAAGGCACTCTGGAGCACTTATGTACGCCCCTTACTGACCTCTTAGGAATCTGGAGAAGTCAACTGTGGATAGTCTAAGGGTAAAGTGTTGGAGGTTAGGGGATGACACTACAGAGTCCGGTAATGAGTTCCATGCTTCAACAACTCAATTACTAAAGTCGTATTTTTTACAGTCACGTTTGGAGCATATTAAGCTTGAATCTGTTGTGTGCTCTTGTGTTGTTGTGGTTGAAGCTGAAGTAGTCTTTGATAGGCAGGACATTGCAGCATATTATCTTGTGGGCAATACTTAGGTCATGTTTAAGGCGTCCTAGTTCTAAGCTTTCAAGACCCAGGATTGTAAGTCTAGTTTCATAGGGTATTCTGTTTTGGGTAGAGGAGTGAAGGGCTCTTCTTGTGAAGTTTCTTTGGTCATTTTCAAGGGTGTTAATGTCAGAAATGTGGTATGGGGCCTTAAGATAGAACATTGATGGCAATCACAAGGATCAATCATATATATTCAAGAAAGGACATAACCACATTCACCTTTTTAAAGTGTTTCCTGTCTTTTACTTATGTTGACTTTACCTTAAGCAAGTTCAAAAATCCCATCCACACTGATTTTTTGTTTTACTAATTAGATTTATTTGTTATTATACAAATGGTGACTTTATATTATTATGGAAAAGTAAAAAGTTGAGATTCTGTGTCAGCCTTTTTCCCCCCCTCGGATGCTGAAAGAACGTGTGAACGTGCTATGCCCGAGTGCCCACACCCATAATTCAATTCCTGGGGATGATGAAAACAGCTTACACCCCCCCACCCCCCCAGAGATAATCTGGAGGCCAGAAAGGGCCTATTTTTAATGTCTGGTGGTCCCAGTAGGCTCGTGTTTCACCCTCCCCAGGCTCTAAAGGCTTCCCTGGACCTGGGGAAGGGTAAAACCATCCTCCCCTATCCCACTGGAGGCTCTCTGGAAGCCAAAAATGACCCCCCCCCCCGAGTCTCCAGGTAAGCCAAAAATCATCTGGCTGGCACACACATGTTCGTTGGAGCTGAGCTAGGACAATAGCTCGCATGCCAGCAGATATGGCTACACATACCACTTGTGGTACCCATGCCATAGGTTCACCATTTATGTTCTATGTTCATGTTTTATACTATTGAAACAGAGGGAGTCCATTCTCCATCCCCCCCGTCTCTTTTCTTTTCCTTTCTCCTCCCCACGGTGTCCTACTATTTGCTTTTATATTGCTGTATTTTATTCTATAATCTAATATAACATTAGAGACATTTTGATGATGGTTTGCAAAATAGTCAGCCCAGAATTCAGATTTTAAAAAAATAAGTCCAGAAATTTATCATTCTTCTGGTTATCTGAAGTAGAACGACTCCATCCCCGCTTTTCAATCAATTTTTACCCTCCAGAAATATTTTGCCTGCCCATTCTGACAATGGAACAACTGGATAGTGCAAGTAAACCCATAAGACTTAAGGAATTATTAAGTATTAAGGAAAATATAGATATACAGCAAGTGTGACAGAGGAATTAAGGAAAGTCTATGTTAACCACAGGCTATAAGCATAAAATGAAGACATGCAAATTCCAGCATGTTTGTTTGTTTGTAATCACCATCACTTAATTTTTTGAGGGGAGTATCTTTCCAAACTTTTATTTTAAAAACAACTTGCAACATTTTTAACTGGGGAACTTGCACAGATTTGAAATAGGAAGAGCACAGGATTAACACATATAGTCCTTTGTCTATGACTGTTCATTTAACAACAAATTGAAGTAACGGCAGACCCACACAAAAAGTGACTTATGACTCACCCTCAAAGTTACAACTATCATGTGATTGCAATTCGGGAACTAGGCAACCGGCTGGCTTTTACAACTATTACAGTATTTTGTCATCAAGTGATCACAATTTTTTAATCTCAGCCAGCTTCTGACAAGCAAAAGCTAATTAGGGAAATCTGATTCACTTAACAACCATATGTTTCACTTAAACCTACAACAGAATGATTGTAAAATAATGGCCTCAACTTATGACCCAATTGTGGTCATAAGTTGAGGACTACTTCTATCTCTACCTGGTGCCTCCATATGTTTTGGAGTTCAAGTCTCAGCAGCCAAAGTCATGAAACTATAGGAATGTAGCAGGTGGGGGTTCCTACTTACTGCTGCTATCGGTGCGAAGCGCAAGCAGCTCCGGATTATTGGAGGGCACGCGAATGCGTCCAGTGGGCATGCACAGGGGTGGCTGCAGGCAGGATGGGGTGGAACACAGTTCCACCGGCGGAAATGAAGCTGTATGCCCAGCTCCAGCTGACTGGCAGCACTCACTTCCGGGATTACCACTCTCGGTGGGCTCTCCTTTTTTCCCCCTGCTCCTGCTGCTGCATCTGCGCTCTTCGCTTTTTTCCTCTTTCTTCCATCTAGCCTCAGATGAGCCTCCCTTTCTCCTGCCCAGCTCCTCTCCAGCTTCATGTGGCCACCTCCTGAGGCCAGGAAGGAGGAAAGAGGAAAAAAGCGAGGAGCATGCTGCAGCAGCAGTAGCAGGAAAATAAGGAAAGCTGAGCTGAGCCACACCAAAGCGGTCTGGCCTGTGGTCTTTTTCCCCTTGGAAGGCCCTCACTCTGCCCACAGCTGAGATGAAAAGGCATCATGCAACAATAATAAACATGTAACTCTCCCTAGGATTTCCAATATTTTTAAATTACCCCCCTCCCATCCTCCTCCTCGGAATATGGCAAGGAGACCAGCAATGACAGGAGTTGTGGAGGGCCCTTTTCCTCCCCCCTCTTTTCTCAACAGCTGATCTGCACCAGTTCACCTAGCTACCCAGACTGGGGCAGGGGGTGACCCAGGAAGGAGAGCATGGGAAACACAAAGCAAATTGTCACCCTAGCAAGCGACACTGGTAAGGTTGTAAGTGGAGGACTTAACGATGATGATCATTCAAGCCACTTCCACCTGGTCACATGGCTGGCAAGCCACTCCTACCCAGTCACATGACCATCAAGCTACACCCACAAAATAAGCCACACCCACAGTGTGGCAGTAAAATTTTGGCAGTCCATTACTGGGCACGCACATGTGTCTGAGTGAGATTTGGCTTCTGCATATGTGCAGGAAGTAAAATGTCATGACAGGATGTGTGGCCGCATGAGATTTTGGCAATTTTTGGCTTCCACGAATGTGCGGAAGCAAAAAAATGTCGAAAATCGCCAAAATCTCACACAGACCCATGTATTCTTGTGAAATTTTGCTTCCTGCCAATGCACAGAAGCCAAATCTCACTCGGACATGTGTGCCCGTCCACTGGTCACCCAGAGCTAGGCACGTAGCTCCATTTTCGCTACCGGTATGCAGTGTGGCATGCTAGCAATCCATTACTGCAATGTAGGTCAGAGTAGCAGATGTCCACATTATCTAGTGGGAACCAGGCAGGGATGGGCTGCTGCACAAATGGCATAGTGAAAATGGAGCTCCACCCCAGAGCACTCAATTTGCACTGGAAGATGTTGAAAGAAAATGCAGGCGTCCTGCATGAGCCATGCCCACAGTTTATTTATTTATTTATTAATAGAGTTGAAAGGGACCGTTAGGTCATCGAGTCCAACCCCGTGCCTGAGCAGGAAACCCTACAGCACCCCAGCCAAATGGAAGTCCAATCTCCTCTTGAAGGTGTCCAGAGTTGGGGAGTTCACCACCTCCCCTGGCAGGCAGTTCCATTGGTTGATCGCTCTGACCGTCTTGAAGTTCTTCCTTATTTCCAGGTTGAATCTCTCCTTGGTCAGCTTCCAACCATTGTTCCTCGTCTGGCCCTCTGGTGCCCTGGGGAATAAAGAGACCCCTAATAATTTTGGTTGCTCTTTTTTGCACCTTCTCCAGAGTTTGGATGCAGTACTCCAGGTGGGGTCTGACCAGGGCATAGTAGAGTGGTATTAGTACTTCCCTGGTCTTGGAGCGTATTCCTCTGTTGATGCAGCTTAGGATTGAGTTGGCTTTTTTGGCTGCTGCTGCACATTGCTGACTCATGTTTAGTTGATTGTCCACCAAAACTCCAAGATCTCTTTCGCAGTCACTACTGCTGAGTGGGGTATCTCCCAGGCTGTATGTATGTCTAGGGTTCTTTTTGCCGAGGTGGAGGACTCTGCATTTGTCGGTGTTGAACCTCATTTTGTTGGTATGGGCCCACTGTGATAGTCTGTCTAGGTCTTCTTGTACTCTGAGCCTGTCCTCAAGGGTGTTGGCTACCCCCGCCAGCTTGGTGTCATCTGCAAATTTTATTAGTTCCCCTTTTATTCCCTCGTCCAGGGCATTGATGAAGATGTTAAAGAGTACAGGACCCAGGACAGAGCCCTGTGGCACTCCACTGTCTACTTTTTTCCATGTGGGTTTGGTGCCGTTGAGGACAACTCGTTGGGTGCGGTTGGTCAGCCAACTGTTTATCCATCTACATGTGTAGTAATCTACTCCATTTTTTTCTAGTTTGTGGATTAGGAGATTGTGGTCGACTTTATCGAAAGCCTTACTGAAGTCCAAGTATATGAGGTCCACTGAGTTGCGTTGGTCAACTGACTTGGTTATGGTGTTGAAAAATGATATGAGATTGGTTTGGCATGATTTGTTTCTGATGAATCCGTGCTGGCTATTGGATATGATCTTGTTTGTTTCTAGGAAGTGGGTAAGTTGTTTTTTGATTATTTTCTCCAGTATTTTTCCAGGTATAGAGGTCAGACTGATTGGTCTGTAGTTACCTGGGTCGGTCTTTTTGCCTTTTTTGTGGATGGGGACTACGTCAGCTCGCTTCCAGTCTTCCGGTAGGTCTCCAGTGATCCAGGATATTTGGTAGATGAGGAGGAGTGATTCTGCTATGGTGTCTGCCAATTCTTTTAGGACTTTGGGGTGAAGTCCGTCTGGCCCTGGTGATTTGTATTCGTTGAGTTCCCTCAGGTAGTCCCTCACTGTGCTTTTGTCTATGTTGAGTTTGGTTCTGGGGCAGTTTGTTGCAGTTAAATTGCAGATTGGTTGGAGGGAGGTTCCCTTTTGTGTGAAGACTGTTGCAAAGTAGGCATTGAGTAGCTGTGCTTGGTTATTGCTGTCTGTGATTTCTCTACCCTCTTCGTTTTTTAGTGTGATGATTGTTTCTTTGATTTTCTTCTTATTGTTGATGTGTTGGAAGAATCTTTTTTTGTTGTCTTTGAATTCCGCTGCAAGGTGTTCTTCATATTGTGCCTTTGCTGTTTTTATTTTTTGTTTGCAGGAACTGGCTGTTTGCTGATATTCCGCTTTGGTTATGAGTCCTTCTTTCCATTGTTTGTACTTAGCTTTTTTTCCTTTTATGTCTTCTGCGAGGGCTTTGTTTAGCCATGCAGGTTTAGTTTTGGTTTTCCTGTTTTTCCTTTTCATGGGGATTGCGTTGTTTTGGGCGTCTATGATGCTGTTTTTTAGGATCACCCAGGCTTCCTGAGTGGTTTTTCCTTCTAAGAGTTCGTTCCAGGGGCATTGTTCAAGGTTCGCTCTGAGCTTGTTAAAGTCCGCTTTTCTGAAGTCTGGGACTGTAGTGGTGTTGGGTATAGTAGCTAGTGATTGCACTATGTTGAATTTGAGGATGATGTGGTCGCTCTCTCCCAGTTTCCCTTCTTCTTCTGTTCCCTCTATTGTTTCTTTCCTGTTTGTTAGTATTAGGTCTAATATAGCATTCCCTCTGGTTCCTGTTTCAACTTTTTGGGTTAGAAAGTTGTCAGCTAGACTGGAAAGAAATTTGGCAGACTTTCCGCTTGGTGCTGAGTTAGTTTTCCAGTTGATGTCTGGGTAGTTGAAGTCCCACATTATTGTTGTGCTGTGTTTGTTGCATATGTCTGTTAGTTGGCATGTGAAGAGGTCGTCCATTGTGTCTGTTTGATTGGGTGGTCTGTAGTATACACCAATTGTGGTGTTGCTCTTTTTTTCTTTTATGTTGACCCATATGATTTCTAGGGTGTTATCATCTTTGGTTGGATGTAGTTCTGTGGCAGTGTAGTGGTCTTTGATGTATAGTGCAACACCTCCTCCTTTCTTGTTTGACCTGTTCTTCTTGAAGAGGTTGTAACCGATTATCTGTGTGTTCCAGGCGTGTGTTTCGTCCCACCAGGTTTCTGTGATTCCAATTAGATCATATTGGCCCTCGTGTATTAATAATTCCAGTTCGTCCTGTTTGTTTCCCAAGCTTTGTGCGTTCGTGTACAGGCATTTTAGATGTTTGTGTTTGTTTGCAGGTAGAAATTTTTTAATCTCAGGTTTGTTTGTAGGCTTGTCCCGTTCCCCTTCCTTGTTTTGTTCAGTGTTTTGTCGTATAGTTTGGTCACCCTCCCCTCTCAGAGCTAGTTTAACGCCCTCCTGATGAGTTGGGCTAGTCGGTTGCCTAGGAGGTTCTTCCCCGCTCTAGTGAGGTGTAGCCCGTCGCTTGCTAGAAGCCCTTCTTGGAGATAGTGCAGGCCATGGTCGAGGAAGCCGAAGTTCTTATGGCGACACCATCCTTTAAGCCAGTGATTTATCTGTGGGATTTTGCGTTCTCTGGCGGGGTGTCGTCCTCTAGTGGGGAGGATGGAGGAAAAAACAACCTGAGCACCTGTTTTTCTGATTGTGTTGCCCAAGTGGTCATAGTCTTTCATAATTTGGTTCATGTCTTTCCCTGTGTCGTTGATTCCCGCATGAATCACCAATAGTGGGTAGTAGTCCGTGGGTTTG
This sequence comes from Erythrolamprus reginae, assembly GCF_031021105.1. NCBI lineage: Eukaryota > Metazoa > Chordata > Lepidosauria > Squamata > Dipsadidae > Erythrolamprus > Erythrolamprus reginae. The sequence continues at coordinate 75,324,169 of NC_091951.1, forward strand.
AGTATTTTGGTGAGGTTTTCAGTTATGTCAGAGATTTTAGCTCCAGGGAGGCAGCACACCTCTCTAGATTGGTTGTCTGGTCTGCAGATGGGAGGCTCAGTTCCCCTGAGGATTGAGTCTCCAATTACCAGTACTCTCCTTTTCTTTTTGGCTGGCTTGGGGTGAGGGAGGTTAGCTTCTGTTGTTGAGGCTTTTGGTGGAGTTGTGTTCTGCTTGGTTCTTGGTGGTTCTTTGTCAGATGTTTGCAGGTTTTCTTGTTCCGAGAGTACTGAATATTTGTTGCTTGTAGGCAGTGGGGTTGGGAGGAGGAGGGTTGGAGTTGGTGGAGGCTTGTTTTTTTGTCTTAGGGTGATGTGTGTCCAGCTATTTACTGCTTCTGGGGCGTGGATTCGGCTTAGCTCCTCTGGGGTGTTGGTTTTGTTGGGAGTCTGATGAATTTTCTCGTTGTGATGTTGGTGCTTCAGGGTTGTTAGGTTTTTCTCTAGGTTTTCGATTTTTTTCTCAAGTAGCTGGATGAGTTTGCATTTGTTGCAGGTAAAGTTTTGGAGGTTCGAGGGGAGGAGTGAGTACATGGAGCACAAACTGCAGCACACCATGGATTCAGTTCCGTCTTCATCTATGCTTGTTCGGGGAGTGACTTCTGTGTGCATGGTTGGTGTATCTTCTCTCTCACTCTCTGTGTTGTTCTTTATGTGTGTGGTAGGTTGCAGGGTGGGTGCGGGAGAGTGCAGAGGTGACATGTCTGCTCTTGTTGCTGGGTTGGTGATTTCCTCTGCTTCCCTGGTCAGCAAACCCGGTGTTCTTTTGCCTCGCGGTGAGCTTTTAGCTTCTTCCCAGCATGCACCAGGAGTATGCAAATTACCCCCTGAAGCTCAGATTCCTGAGTGGTAGTGTGGTAGTAAAAATTTTGGTACCCCGTCCCTGGCACCAGGTGACCAGTACCTGGTGCCCACTTAGGCTAAAGCACATGAATGCCATGAAAATACCTTTAATAAAAGATTGAAAAACGGAAATGCCGACATAGTGCAATTGCAAGAATTCTATCTAATGGCTGAATTCCTCAATACAAGCATGTGTTTGAATATCAATTGCTGGAGAACCTGGGACATGGGAACTGTTGGTGAAGTTAGTATATCTGCTTCTGCACTAGTTGTTGGTTGAATCAATCTGTTATCTGACCCAGCATGTTTCTTCTTCTTCTTTCTTCACACACATAGCGACACTTTTCTTCTTTTAATTAACTAAAAGTTAAAAATTAGTAGAATCAGCCCAGGGTGAAGAAAAGGAAAATTCACATTCAAGAAGGACTTGTTTCATTTCATGCTGGAACAGGTTCTTCCTGTACTGTGCATTTGCTAAAAAACTTGGTCAAAATTCCCCGCAAAACCTGTTATAATAGTGGGGCTTTTTGTTGAGACTTAAATATGCTTGGGAGTGGGGGGGGGGAATAAGACTCCACCAAAACAAGAAATAAAAGATAAATTGATAAAATTTCCACTTCCCGATATACCACAGTCTCAATTCAGATCTAAGTAAGAGTTTTGGCTGGCATTCATTTTAACATCACCTTATTCTTAGCTATCTCTGAGCCTGGTTTACATATCTCCCCTTGATAAAAACACATCTGGAGGTAATGAAGGAGAAACAAATAGAATCAACTTTTTGTGCTATGACTATAAAAGGAAGCACGTATGCTTTCAAAATCTTGGATGAAAGCCAAGGAATGTGTTTTCCCGGAAACATATAATCTGTAATTGGGCTAATTCTGCTTCATTTGTGTCTCCAAGTCTTTGTTTCACTATTGCCTGTATAACTCTTGATTGGAACATTTGATGTTCCTTTTGTGAGTATCTAAATCCAATCCCTTCCGACTATGTGCATGAATATATCTCTGATGGATGTTTTCCAGCACCTTTTTGTTGCCTCAATTAAGGCATAATGAACAAGAATTGTTTCTATTTGTAAAACAGCTTCTGCTAGTTTCTTCTCCCCAATTGGATGGACAATGTGTCTTAATTAGATACAAAGCATGTAATAGACATTACACAAGAGAGGAATCAAAAGAAACCAGGGAGAAAGGTGACATTAGCAATGGGCTTGCAGTGACAAGTGCATTTTTCCTTTACAGGTGGACCATGTGACATTAAAGATACTGTAGCAGGTGGTGACTCCATGCCTTCTCTGCAGCAGATAGAAAAAAATATGGCAGATAAGTACAAGTATATCTTTCTTCTTACACAAGAGAGTCATGTTTGTCAACAAAGGGGATGATATTTACTGTTTTTACTAGATTGTTGAACTCCACCCAGAGTCACTTTCTGTCAGATACAAAGAACCAGGAACGTGTTGTGGCCCACCTAGCAGCCTTTGGAACCTTTGAAAGTGTTATATTACTATAGCAGTTTAAACTGACACCTTTCCAGTTTATGATCTTTGGCTTATACGTACTGGCTGGGAGATTCTGGGAGATGAATCCAGACATCCAGGTTGGGAAAAACCTCAGGAGTTAATTCCACCATTAATGAAGACTGATACTTCTTATAATCTGCCCACTACTCCCAATCCTTTTTCATAGACAGATACAAGAAAGTATTAAATATACTCTAAGTAGGAATGCTAGAGAATTTTATTAGCTTGTATTTTTCAATCGATTAATCCAATCTTTATTGTCCATATTGTTAACAGCATCCAGGTAAGGATTGTGTATTTTGCAATGCAGTTCTTAACTCAAAACATGTGCATAAAATTGAAAGTGTAGATTTTATTTATTTATTTATTTATTCATTTGTCCAATACACAAATACATAGGAAGAAAAATAGACATGTAGTAATATATATAAGGGTAAAAGTGAACTTAGAGGAGAGGATATATGAAAGAAAGAAAATATATATGATAAGTGAAAGAAAGGAAAGACAATTGGACAGTGGACGGAAGGCACACCAGTGCACTTATGTACGCCCCTTACTAGCCTCTTAGGAACCTGGAGAGGTCAATCGTGGAGAGTCTAAGGGAGAAATGTTGGGGGTTAGGGGTTGACACAATTGAGTCCGGTAATGAGTTCCACACTTCGATAACTCGATTGTTGAAATCATATTTTTTACAGTCAAGTTTGGAGCGGTTCGTATTAAGTTTGAATCTGTTGCGTGCTCTTGTGTTGTTGCGGTTGAAGTTGAAGTAGTCATTGACGGGTAGGATGCTGCAGCATATGATCTTGTGAGCAATACTCAAATCGTGTTTTAGGGAACATATGCTTATATTCAAATTTGGGGAAGTTGAACATGAAAATAAATACTATTTTTTATTCTTTTTAGAATTGCAAAATGTTACAGATGGAACAGATTCGTGATGGAAACCAGGCAAAACTATACTGTGTGTGTGTGTGTGTGTGTGTGTGTGTGTGTGTGTGTGTGTGTGTGTGAAGTTAAGTTCTGGGCTGGCTTTTTACCATTCCAGAGTTCAAGACTTGCTAATACTGTGTTTAAGTCACAAGAAAAGTTCTGATTGAGTATTAGAAGGGAAAAATCCTAACAACAGTTTTGACAGTAAAACTAATTACTAATTAGTGGTGGATTTCCCTTCTCTGCGCTGTGCAGGAGTGACCTTAAAGTCGTTACTAGCTTCTTAGATTCTATGAATAGATACTTTAACTTATATGCAAAACTTTTTCTCATCCAGTACCATTTTTTAAAAAACCATAATTTTATTAATCTTACTATAATGTAGAATACAAATGAAAATAAAGATGATAGGGAAATAAGACAGGAGAAAGATCAACTTTCACCTTTTTTCCAGCACAATAATACACCAAATAAAATTACAAGCTAATCTTTTTATTTTACTAACTAATACTAGTAATTTCTATAACAACAACAAAACCTACCGTTAAAAAAAATCTTCTTTTAATATCCTGAGCACAAGGTCTAGACGCAGGTTCCAAGTCGGAACAAACTTTGATATGTTCTTATCTCTAATTAAAACAGTCTATTTTGCCATTTCTGCTAGTTTCATCACTTTTTCCACCTATTCTTCTGTTGCAGGGATTGAAGTATCCAGGACCATTTCTGATAATGTCAGTTTCATCATTTATTCTTTTGTGTGTGTCCAGTTTACTTTAATTTCATTTTTCTGCAGAGGCAGAAGCTTGGATGTGTGTGCACCAGAGAAACTAGCATGTGCAGCATTAACTGAAAAGTCTGATTTAAAGGCTGTCAAAGAAACAGAAAGCAACAATCATGTCCTCTGCATTATTACACCCTTCCAAAGACTCCTGAAAATATTTTAAAAATATTTTAAAAGTCTACAAAAATAAGGTTTGGAAATATTCTTTGTTATGTAAATTCATGATTATTTTTTTTTCCAAATATGTAATAACATGAAGGTGGAAATGGAATGGTTCTATAAAGACCACTGAATTGGAAAAAAGCAGAATATTTCAGAATTAAACCCTTTGTGCCAAGTATTTCTCCGAGTTCTTTTTTTATCACCTTTGTGGATTCTATCACTTTCTTCAGCTATGTTGTTCATCACTGAAATGTTTCTAAAATTAAGGGTTTAAATCGGCTCTGCGGCAATTGTTTCTTCTCCTTCCATTAAGGGCTTGGTAAATTATTGTTCTCTGCCTCTTTTATGACTGTCCTTTCAAAGTTTGAATATTATCATTATAACCCATTTTATTTTATCCAAACGTGCCGGGTACAACAAATTCTCAGGTCCACAGTAGATATGTTAAAACTACAGCTGTTTTCAGTCAATATTCATGGTTTCTCCTTTGTTAAATAAAAATGCCCTGGCTTATTGCCGGGGCAATCATTTGTTATTCCCTCCCCATCACTGGTTTAGAGCTTAGAAATAGGTGTTAAAGAAACCCCCAAAACAATCACTAGACGGGGAAACAGTCAGCATTTTCTTTATATCTTTTCTACCATCTATTGATCATTCGGATTCATGCAGTCCAGATTTAACAGCCTTCTGCTGGATATCAGTGGAGGGGATTAGGAAATGCAGAATGACAGAGTCATTATGATATATGGTAAGTTCTAATAGCTATGTATAAAAGACAAAGGAGGCTATTAGATTTGCACTGCCCCGGCTCTTTAGGATGAAGTGACTTCACATCTCAGCTTCTCATTGTATCATCAGCATTGTTGCCATATGCATCTTTCCATTTTGTGGTTCGTACTGTTGTACATACTCCTGGTCAGTTGGAGGATGATGAAGAAATTGAGGACTTTGATACAGATAGTGTTTATGAATTAGTGGTGGGCCCGGGGTTACAGGTAGTAGAACAGGTGGGAGGCCAGCCATAGGATGTGGCTATGAGTCCAGAATCTAGCGAGGAAGAATCAGACGTTAGCTGGGTCAATCCTAAATTCAGAAGGGTCCAAAAACATAAGGAACAGGTGTTTGGAAGAAGATATTAAAGGGAGGAATGGGTTAAATACTGGAGTGATGTATTTGGTATGTCAGGAGATCAGTGGGGAGAAGGGTGGAGTTTCAATGTTGTAGGGCTAAAATGAAAGGTATTTCCATTCAGTTCCCAAGCAAGCAAATGTATGCTGTGTTATTTTACAGTTATTTCTGCTGTTTTTGAATCATGCTGTGAGTACATAAATCTTGTTAAACGGAGAAGTCTGGGAGGAATGTATGAGGAATGCAATTAAGAAAGATAACGGGAGGAAGAGGAATTTGCTAGTATGAACTATATTTTGAATATGGAAGGGAAGAGAAATATAGATGGAGTTTCTTTGTTTATGAAATACTGCATTTAGTAAGAGTTATTTGTGATAGCTAAAGTTCTACCAGAAACCAGAACACCTACTATTCCTAAATCACAGTAATAAAAAATGGATGGTGTCTTCCTAATGGAGCAAGACCTTTGAAAAGAGAATCACATAATCTTTTCTTATATATTTAACACAACATTGTAAACATGTGCAATGATTATGTGTAATCGCATGATGGAAGGATAGACTATAAATGTATACACGTGAGAGCTAGTGTGATGTAGTAGATATGGACTAAAAATGGGAAGATACGGGGTCTAGTCATCCCTTAAGCACAAAAGCCAGCTGGGGGCTTTGGGGCCAATTGCGACCTCTCAGGCCTAGTCTTGAAAAGCCATATAGACCCACATAGTGTGCTACTGTGCAGAAACTCAATAAAGAATAAAAGAATAACAGAGTTGAAAGGGACTTTGGAGGTTTTCTGTGTCTCCCCCCCCCCAGCAACAAATTGTGTACCATTTCAGACAAATGGTAGTCCAACATTTTCTTAAAAACAACTTGTATTGGAGCACCCAGAACTTCTGCAGGCAAGTTGTTCCACCGATTAATTATTCTGTCAGGAAATGCCTCCTTCATTCTAGGTTGGTTCAATGTTTCTTGTCCTGCCTTCAAATCCTTTGGAGAATAGGTTGCCACCCCCTTCTTTGTGGTAGCCTCTCAAATGTTGGCACACTGCTATGAAATCACCACTATTCCTTCTTTTCATTAAACTAAACACACCCAATTCTTGCAACCATGGATGGGTGCCAACAGACTCAAACTCAACCCTGATAAGACGGAGTGGCTGTCGGTTTTGCCTCCCAAGGACAATCTCACCTGTCCGTCCATCACCCTGGGGGGAAAATTATTGACCCCCTTGGAGAGGGTCTGCAACTTGGGCGTCCTCCTCGATCCACAGCTCACATTAGAGTAGTGTTTCCCAAACTTTTTTGAGCCGCGGCACATTATTCACATTTTCAAAATCCTGGGGAACATTGAGCGGGGGAGGGCGCGCAAAAAAGTTTGGACAAAAAAATCTCTCTTCCTCCCTTTCGCTCTATTTCTCTCTCCCTCCCTCTTTCTCTCCATCCCTTTCTTTCTCCCTTCCTTCCTCTCTCTTTTGCTCTTTCTCTCTCCCAACTTCCCCCCTCTTGCTGTCTCTTTCTTTTCTTTCTTTCCTTTCTTTCTCTCTCTCATTCTGTCTCTCTTGCTATCTCTTTCTTTCTCTCTTTCTTCCTTCCTCTCTCTTTTGCTCTTTCTCTCTCCCTCCTTCCCCCCTCTTGCTGTCTCTTTCTTTCTTTCTCTCTCTGTCTCATTCTGTCTCTCTTGCTATCTCTTTCTTCCTTCCTTCCTTCCTTCCTCTCTCTTTTACTCTCTTTCTCTCTCCCTCCTTCCCCCCTCTTGCTGTCTCTTTCTTTCTTTGTCCTCTCTCTATCATTCTGTCTCTCTTGCTATCTCTTTTTCTCTCTTCCTTTCCTTCTCTCTCTTGTTCTCTCTCTTCCTTTCTTCTCTGCGGAGGCCAGCAAAGCTTTTTCTGGGTAGGCTGGCTGGGGGATAGGGCGTGCGCACGCACGCGCCCCCGATGTTCCAAAGAACCTTCTCTGACCTCCACTGTGAGAAGGTTTTCTCCAAGCCCTCGCCGCCGTTGCAGCCACCACTGCGGGAGGAGCTGGAGAAAGGGGCAGATCGGGCGGGCGGGTGTCAGCTGCGAGAAGCCAGGGGCGCGAGGGGAGCAAAGGCACTGGGGGGTGGGGGCAGCTTAATGCTGGTAACAATTGAGGGCAAAAAAAGAAGGGGACTGCAGAGAATGAAGTGACTGGATGGAGTCACTGAAGCTGTAGACGTGAGCTTAAATAGACTCCAGGGGATGGTAGAGGACACAAACGCCTGGAGGAAAATTGTCCATGGGGTTGCAATGGGTTGGACAAGGCTTTGCAACTAACAACAACAAAGTATCAAAATATTAAATGTGGTCATTTGGGTTGATTTATGCAATATAGGTTCGAATAGATAGATAGATAGATAGATAGATAGATAGATAGATAGATAGATAGATAGATAGATAGATAGATAGATAGATAGATAGATAGATAGATAGATAGATAATCTATTTCTTTATTTTTCTTGATTGTCCACAATATTCTCAGGAATCTTCTTCAAAGCCAAAGTTTAAAAGTATCAATATTCTTCTGGTCTTGCTTTTTGAAAGTTGAATTATTGCTTCCATAAAGTATCACAAGGAATGCCCTGGTTTACATTATTCTGATCTTGTAGGTGTAGACACATCACAGCATCTGTATATCTCTTCCAAAGCCTTCACGGTTGTGATGAGTACTAATCTTTTGATATTTTAGGTTGATGTTCTACCAAAATAGTCACTTCAATAGCTGTCAGTTCTACAAATATCTACAGACAGATCCAATTTCTACAGACAGAAAGATTTACAGACAGATCCAATTTCATGACCCTGTTTATTCCAGGTTCATAATATTTAAAATATTGGACTCCAAGATTCCAGAATTTCAAAACAAAATATTCAATGGATATTTTATGTAAGAATTTTGGGAGTCATAGAATCAAGAGATCTAAAAGGCAGTAGGCTGAGTAAGTTCCTACAATATAATGGCCAAATCATAGCTGCAAATTCCCTAGTCGGTATATTGTTATATATCATATTCGTATACAGTGATCCCTCGATTTTCGCGGGTTCAAACTTCACGAAATGGCCATACCACGGTTTTTCAAAAAAATATTAATTAAAAAATACTCCATGGGTTTTTTTCTATATCACGGTTTTTCCCACCCGATGACGTCATACGTCATCACCAAGAGTCACTTCTCTCTCTCTTTCTCTCTCTTTCCTGTCATTCTCTGCGTCAATCATTTTCTCATTTCTCTTTTTTCTCCCCTTTTTTCTATCATTTCTCTCTCTCTCTACCTTTCACTCTCCCCCCTCTTGCTCTCTCTCTCTCTCTTTCTCACTCTCTCTCTCCTTTCTATCTCACTCTGTCTGTTGCTCTCTCTCTGTGAGAACGCCTGCCCCGCCTCTCCTGCAGCCCCCTCGCTGACAGCTGGGATGAAAGCTCTCAGCTAAGGGACTGCGAGAAGGACAGAGTGGGCATTCTCAAAGAGCTCAGAGCGGCTAGCGGCCGAATGAGGACGAGAAGCCATAGCCGCCAGTGCTGCTGTAGGAGGACCCGTGCCCCAAGAAATCCGGTGAGAGGGGCGGATCGGGCGGGTGGGGGGTAGCGGCAAGGGGGACGGAGGCACTGGGGGGGTGGGGGCAGCTGACATTCAAAACAATCTTTGCCGGCCTCTGCACTGTCGTCGCTCCCCGCCCCCAACTTCAAGCCCGGCTCCTTGCACAGCCTTGGAAAAGGGGTAGTTTTTGGCTGTCCATAGCCAAAAATTGTGTTTTTACTTCCGCATCTCTACTTCACAGAAATTCAACTTTCGCGGGCAGTCTGGGAACGCAACCCCCGCAAAAATCAAGGGATCACTGTATACACATGCATATACAAATTTAACAATAAAATAAAACGAAAAACACCAAGGGTTTCCTCATTCTTATCTCCTATTTCCTTTCATGGCAGACTTCTTCATTAAGAACTCACTAATAAGGAAATATGGTTGGTGGCACTTTGATTGCTTTTTATCCCTGCCTATTTAAGAAATGTGATTTCTGATGGTCACTCAATAATTAATGCTGATGAGTACAAATTCGATGTAGTAGAAAAAAGTAGTTTGTACTGCTATTGTAGTCTTTTGTAATTGAATCTTATGTTGTTAGATTAGTATGGCCCCAGGTGGTTAGGCAGTGGCTGAGTTAAGGGGGGGGAGTGATAAAGGAATTACAATAGAGCCTTGGTAATGTAAGAACTAGGCAATGTCTTCTGTGCCTCAAGGTGTTATGTTAATCTCTAATAAGTTATTAACTTATTAAGGAGCTGTGAAAAGAGTGAACTACTTTTCACACAAAGTGCTCCTGTTGTCTTCAGCCTTGTCTCCCAACAAGCAATTCCCTTTCAATTTTTTTCTCTCCTTCCCCCCCTCCCCTTCCTTATTTCCTCAGCGTTGTTCACATTCAGAATGTAAAATGTAAGAAAAAACTTATATTACAAGCAAAAGTCCAGTGTCAGGAATTCGGAGGTGGGGGGGAAATGTAGGGATAGCAGATGTCAGCTCCACTATCTAGACTCACTTAGAGAGGCCAAACCAATAAATCAACTCTATAAAAATTTCAATAACAGCACCTTGCAAGTCTGATTGTGTTGTGTCTCATCTTCTTCCTCCATATTGTTCAGAGAATTAAAGGTAGCCCTCGACATGGTCATTTATTTAGTGACCATATGAAATTATGATGGTGCTGAAAATAGTGACTTACAACCAATACTCATATTTTTGAGTATTGCAGCATCCTTGTAACTGCAATCCATGGGCTTTTTTGCCTGCTTATTATTCATGAGGGTTGCAGCATCTTTGGGTCACATGCCTGCAAATTGCAACCTTCTCAGCCAACTTCTGATAGGCAAAATCAATATGAGACATTGTTGCTGATTAATGCTATGTAATTGAGAAAGCCAAGACTATAAAAATAAGTCAATATGAGTTTTATTGATTATAGAACTGTCTTTAATTGGGTCAACTATGACAAGCTTATTGTCATTCCCAATAGATAAGAATATTTGTAGCTCAGGGTTGAACTATGGGGTGTTGTTTCTTGCAGACATTTCATCAATGATAAAAAAAAATAACCGTCAGGAAATATACCACAGACTAGTACTTGATGGAGAAGGATTGAAAAGCATGGGAAATTATTCAGATGCTGTAATGCATCTATGCCTATAAAGATGACAATCATGTGGTTGTTCCTGTGACTTTGTATGAAAATTAGAATTGCAGTTCTAAAGAAGCAGAATAAAAATTTGAATGTGGGTATTGGTGAAGATTTCTGAAAATACTATGGATGTCCAAAAAACAAGCAAAAAAATCATACAAGATTCAACCCAGATTTTTCACACAAAGCACACATAATCAGGCTCAAAATATGCTATTTGGACACCATATGAGAAGGTCTTGAGAAATCTATAAAAGTGGAAGGAAAGATGATAAGAATCAAGGTGAATGGATTCAGGTACAGGAACATTGGGTATGCTTTTTTGAAAGACCTGAAGGACCAAGTCAGAAACAGATCATCCCAGAAAAAAAAAACCATTTGGTTGCTTTGAGATCAACGTGATGGTTCATAATCAGTCATTCAATCTGTTAAAGTGTTGTCTGCCTGTCCCAGAGGTGGCATGTTAAATATACAGGCATAATATTAATTTTCCCAACTGCTCATCATACTTTTATAACCTCTGTGGCTTGCTGCTGAATAGTAGTATCCCAATTTGAGGTGCATAGTATATTTTATTTTACCAAGAAGTAATTGTGCTGTTACCACTGAAGTATAACATGCAATGATAACAAATGTACAGATTCCCATTTTCATTTATTCCGACTCTCAGCAATCTAGATGACACTAGATTGTCATAATTTATGGCATATAATGCAGCATTAGAGTTGAGCTCTTAAAAAGAGAAAAAAAAGAGGAGTTCAAAGAATAACAAGCAGTGTATGGAGCAATGTGGAGAGATGGGGGAAGCAAGGATAATTTGAAAGGATAGACTTAAATGCACATAATGGAGTGACTAATATTGGTGTATAGTCATTTCTATTTCTATTTCTTATCTGATGCCTGTAGCTTAGTATTCATTACTCAATATCTGCATCCTGCATAATCACAATTACTCAGAAAGAGAACAGTATGGTAGGTGTGAATGTGCATGTAATCAAAGAGAGAAGCAACCTGGAATTAAGGGGAAACTTCCTAACAGTGAGGACAATTAACCAGTGAAACAACTTGCCTTCAGAAATCATGGGTGCTCCATCACTGGAGGTTTTTAAGAAGAGACTAGACCAGTGACGGTGAACATTTTTTCCCTCAGGTGCTGAAAGAGCATAAGCGAGCACTATCACGCATATGCAAGTGATCACACCCATAATTCAATGCCTGGGGAGGGCGAAAACAGCTCCCCACCGGAGGCCCTCTGGGGGCCAGAAATGGCTTGTTTGCCAATTTCTGGTAGCCCCAGAAGGCTCATGTTTCACCCTCATCAGGCTGCAAAGGCTTTCCTGGAGTGGGGGGAAGGTAAAAATGCCGCCCCATCCCCCCAGAGGCTCTCTGGCAACCACAAAGCCTCGGTGCAAGCCAAAAACCAGCTAGCCGGCACACACATGCATGTTGGAGCTGAGCTAGGGCAATAGCTCACATGCCAGCAGATATGGCTCCACATGCCACCTGTGGCACCCATGCCATAGCTTCACCATTACTGGACTAGAAAGTCACTTATCTGAAATGGTTTTCCTGCTTGCACAGGGGCTGGGCTATAAGACCTCTAAAGTCCCTTCCAGCTCTATTTATTCTAATACGTGACTTGGAGAGTTATTTGTGACCCTAGAATTCTTATCCATTCCTCTCCAAGCGGAGGCCCCACAATAGACTATGTATCCATAATTCCTCAGAGTGCTTTGAGAGAGCTTTCCTTCAATCAGCAGTAAAAATGTATGCTCCGATAAATAAATGTGGATGTCAGTTTTCATACATATCTTGCATGGGTTGGTAAAATCTAGCACATTAATTTGCAGTTTGTTGTAAAACAGACTTTCCAAATTAAAAAAGTGTTCAAGAAAGTAGAATGCTTACATAATTTTCTGAAAATATGACATTCCATCTGCACTGGGTTGCGGCGTTATTTTTCATACCTCTTTGATACTTGCCTAGCTGCTGCCAACACCATTGCTCTTGGCTGTCCCACCACCGCCAACTCCTTGTCAAATGAGATTACACAGATCAGGCAATCACATTCATCAAAATATAATGGTGTCATTGTATGTGCTAAGGATGTTCGGTGCAGTGCCGCGACCGCCATGCAATAGAAACATGCCATGTGATCTGAAGACTGCTGGCAAAATTTTGAACCGGAGAAAGAAAAGACTGTTGAGAAAAACAAATCAAATAATGTTTTGGCAGTGGGATGGGGGGTGGGGGGAAGAAACCAGCAGTTTCAGTACAGTTCTAATTAAAAGTGAAATCTATCTTCCAAGAAGGAAGAATAGTCTGAATGTTATCTATAGCATCTATAATTGTTCTATTGCAGTCTACATATCTCTAGTTAGCACGTATAAAGGCTGCTTTATGTGAGACTTCTGGCTCTAATAATAATCATTCTGTCACTGGATTTGCAATTTATTTTCCATCCAAATGAGGAAAGCTCATCCCACTCAACTTCATTGGGCATTAGACAGGTGTTGCTTGGAGTGAAGAAAGTTCCTTTCACCTGAGCAACCCTTTGAAGTTTCATACATGTTCATGCTAACCTTTGCAATGGCATCTTTTTATCACACTATTTGGCACTTTAGTAGCAATTTTAATTAGTGCTAAAATGCTTTTCCAAGCTACAGAAGGTTTTTTTTTTTAAGAAAGTATAATATTAGTGAGATACCAATTAAATGAAAGCACATTGCAGTGCTACTGGGTGGTTTGAATGGTTACAATGTCTTGGGCTCTCTGAGAGGCACAATAGTATATTTTATTTTATTTATTTTATCAAGCATGGATATGACTACAAACAAACTATATACATGAATATATAAGATGTACAAGCATGGTTATGTATACATAAACACGCAGACTTTAGGACAGGGATGGTAGGTACACTGGTGCATTTATGAACATCCCTTACAAACCTCTTAGGAATGGGGTGAGGTCAACAGTAGATTGTCTAAGCTTAATGTTTTGGGGATTTGGGGAAGAAACTACAGAGTCAGGTAATGTATTCTAGGCATTGATCACTCTGTTGTGGAAGTTTGTTTGTCTGTCTGTCTGTCTGTCTGTCTGTCTGTCTGTCTGTCTGTCTGTCTGTCTGTCTGTCTGTCTATCTATCTATCTATCTATCTATCTATCTATCTATCTATCTATCTATCTATCTATCTATCTATTCGATTTTTATGCCGCCCTTCTTCTTAGACTCAGGGCGGCTTACAACATGTTAGCAATAGCACTTCTTTAACAGAGCCAGCATATTGTCCCCACAATCTGGGTCCTCATTTTACCCACCTCGGAAGGATGGAAGGCTGAGTCAACCTTGAGCCGGTGATGAGATTTGAACCACTGACCTACAGATCTACGGTCAGCTTCAGTGGTATGCAGTACTCTACCTGCTGCGCCACCCCCGGCTCAATTTGAATTTTTTGCAATCACGTTTGGAGCTGTTTACTTTAAATTTGTATCTATGAGATTTGTATCTATGAGATTTGCTTGTGTATTGTTGTGTTTGAAGCTGAGGTAGTAATTGTTGTTTCTGAAGCTGAGGTAGTAAGTAATTGACAGGCAGGGTGAAATAGTCGGAGGCAAGTATCGGTAATAACAGACTTTAATGAGTATGTCGGAAAGACGTACGGAGATGAAGAACAGAGGCCATAACAGAAGACAGGATTTATATACTCTCGTCGGCTGAGGTAACAACCAATCGGGTGACGGAGCATTTGCCGCCCTTGCCCCGGCGAATAACTAACCAATCACAGTAACCGGGGTTCATCCAATAACAACTAGTCTCCAAGCGTACTTCCATTAATCTCTGGGCAGTACATTACACAGGGCATTGTGGCAGGTAATTTTATAAACTTTGTTTAGGTCAGACTGAATGCAGAGCAGTTCTAAATTGTCTAGTATAGCATGACATGATGACAGAAATGAAATCATATTGTTTATAGGTATTTTTAACTAGTAGAAATCTTTTCTGATCAATGCATCTCTAATTGTCTATGGAGAATCTCAGTCATCTAGGTCATGGTTGTCCCAAAAGTGCCTTTTTTTTCAAAAGGCAACTGAACTTTCTGTTTTTTCTTTGAAGACGTTTCATTGAAGATGCTCTGGAGCTGAAGAAGCTTCTTGGATGGGAAGTGAAACATCTTCAAAGAAAAACCAGGAAGTCCAATTGCATGTTGAAGAAAAAAGCATCTTTGGGGCTTGGTCAGTGTGGATTTTGACAAGATAGTTAACAGCAGAGGCTTGAAATGTGTATGTGTGTATGCTTCAAGAAGGAATGAGAGTCTGTAGAAAAGGTTATTGCTGTTCCAATTGCTTATGAGATTCAGAATGTGTGTACGTGGTTTCTGGAATCTGTACTTTTCCAAACCTCACGCCCAGTTCACAAGTCAAAGAAAGAAAAATGTATGCCTCAAATGTAATTATGCAAACTTGAATTAATGTATATAAAATATTGTATAGCAGGGCATTTATGCTTGGAAAATGTATATATTGAGAACATTGTGCAAAATGCAGGCATTGGCAGAAATGCAATGAAAATGCATGTAAATACTCAAGTTCTTTTTGAAGAGAAGGAACATTTGAGAAATTAAGAAAAAAAAGAATCTGAGTCTAATAGATTTAACTTATTTATTTAATTTCAATTTACTTATTTTATTTATTTATTCATTCAATTTGTTTGCCGCCCAACTCCCTAGGGATTCTAAGCAGCTCACAAACAAAAATAAAACATACAATATAATATTAAAACCTCTAAAAACAATTTAAAACCAATTTAAAACCAGCAGTTAAAAACTATGCATACCATTTATGGCTGGATCTCTATGGTACACCATCAGATCAATGGCCCCAGGCTTGCCAGAAAAGCCAGGTCTTTACAGCTTTCCAGAAGGCCAGTAGGGTGGGGGCAGTCCAGATCCCAGGGGGTAGCTGGTTCCAGAGAGTCAGAGTAGCCACAGAGAAGGCCCTCCCCAATGGACCCGCCAGCCAACACTGTTTAGCTGACAGGACCCGGAGAAGACCAATTTTGTGTGTCCTTATCAGTCACTGGGAGCTATGTGGTAGAAGGAGGTCTCAAAGATAGTCTGACCCTAAGCCATGTTGGGCTTTAAAGCTAATGACCAATACCTTGAATTGCACCCAGAGACTATTTGGGAGCCAGTGCAGTCTGCTTTCTAGCATGAAATTCAGACTTCACAGAACTCTGTGTGTACCTAAAAATGATTTGTAATATTATGGAGTTATAGTGGTTCTTTGTGGTTCTCTATAATGGTTCTCTGTGGCTGCCCCGGCTCTATGGAACCAACTACCCCCCAATGTCCATACTGCACCCACCCTGACTAGCCTTCCATAAGGCCACGAAGACCTGGCTTTGCCGGCAGGCCTGGGCTTGGGCGCCATAAATTGTATATCTTTCATGGCCAAACTGTATGAATGGTGTGTATGCATACAATTATCACTGGTTTTATCTCAAATGAGTCTTTATTACGTGGTTTTAGTTTTGGATATTATATTCAACTTCTTCTATTGCTTTGTATCTTTGTGTATCTGTATTATATATTTTTTTTAAGCTGCCCTGAGTCCTTCGGGATTTGGTGGCAAAAAAGTCGAGTAAACAGAATAAATAAATAAAATAAATAGTACAATAATACTTTCATTTAACTAGTGTTTCACCAAGACTTTACATCAATTTGAAGGGACTACTTTGAAAATTGTTCCGGGTTCTCTCCAATTCCATTTTTTCTGGATTAATGGGCAAATTATGCTTTATAATTGTCCTTTGGGACAGGTTCCCAAATCAGCCTAACAATGAAAAAATGGATACTTTCATGGGGTTTAGAAAAGGGGAGGGAGACATGTCTTTGGTACCACAATAACTGGAGACCAGAAGTGTCCATTTAGACAGTGGGGAGGAAGAGCGACAAAATCTGTCTTATGACATCACAATGTGAATCCTTTGACCTATGCACTTGCTTTCAACATCATGTTGTCCTAGCATATGTTTCATCATGCTTCCCCCTCTGATCTATAGCAGACTTCTATATATTTGACCCTCTAATGCTGACTGCGCACATGCTGAGGGTTCCTAACCTCTAGAAAAATAGATATGATAAAAGTCTTTTCAATTTTTGGCTCCCACATGGGGCTACAGTAATACAGAATCATAGAATGGAAAGTTTATCTAAGATTATCTAGCTAGAACTTAAGTACGTGTACATCTGGTTTTTACTTCAAAAATTGTAACATAGGTACTTCCAGGACAGTTTGTTTCACTATTAATCAACTTCTGTCCCAAAGAACTTCTTCCTATGTTTTTTTACTCCCCATTCTACATTTTCAGAATAAACGGGGGTGGGGGATGCATGAACATCTACAAGGCAGTCTGTTTTAAACATGAGAAGATAGCAATTGTATTGTTTCTTAATCATATCTTCTCCAGGCTAAACAAATCTAACTACTTCAACCTTTCCACGTTGGACATGGCCTTCAGCCTCCACACCATCTGGCTCCATCTGTGGTTGCTTTTAAAATATATTTTCAAAGCATGCTTGTTTTCTCTGGCACTTAATCACAAGGGCTTTATGGGACGTGCTACTTTTAGAAATTTGAGATTATGGTTGGTTTTGATTCTGTTAAAGTGATTTAATTATAAAGTGATGTTACCAATCTATAGTCAGTGCAGCTGATTTAATTTGTAAGATATTTTGGAGAAGTTACATTCTTGAATGATGGCTCACACATATCTTAAATAAATATATTTAGACATCCTTCTTTGGATACACTTCATCACATGAAGTTTTGATTAGTGTTTGAATTGCATTGCCCCAAACTGAAGGTAAAGTGTAGTCAAAGCACAATATAATACAGGTATTCCTCAAGTTATAACCATAACTATTCAAAGTTATGACAGCACTGAAAAAAATGACTTATCACTGTTATTCACACTTACTATCAACGTCCAAGTTGCCATAAGTCATGAGGGGGAGGAGTACATAGTCAAATGTTGGGTACTAGGTGTGGGAAGGGATTTATGCTGGGGTAAGGACAGAGAGTGACAGCTGCAGCTGAATCAGAGGCCATTCCTGCACAGTGCAACCAATGTTCTAAGAGCCAAACCTTATATTTCTCACAATCAATTTCCTGATTAGTCTTAAAACCAAATCTCCATAGCAATAGCAGGTATATCAATAGCACTTAGACTTACATCCCCCTCTAAGTAGTTTACAGAGTCAGCCTACTGCGCCTAATAATCTGGCTCCTCATTTTACCAACCTCGGAAGGATGGAAAGATGAATTAGTCCTGAGCCAAAGAGAATTGAACTGCTGGCTGTGGGCAGGGTTAGCCTGCAATACTGCATTCTAACCACAGCACTCACCCTCATCACCACCATCCTGTCAAAATTATTCTGAATGCTTTTTTAAAGACCTTTTCCATGCTGCCACCATGTTCAATTCCCAAATCCTCAGAAATAGTTTCATGTTGACCTGCAGGTATTTTCACTAATGCTTATCCCCAAATGCTGGCTGCAAGAAACAAAGGTTGTTGAGCAATCTTGGCTCAAGCTTAGCTGTCACAGTTCTTGGTGTAGAGCAAAATAACCCACTTCAGAAATAAAGTGCCCAAATCCCACCCATATCTTTATTTTATATTGTTGACATACATATGTTCACATAGATTTTTTTTTCTTTAAAGGAGCGGATGAGTTGCAAAGACATTATGCCACTGTTTCCCATGAAAAATCTGTTAACGTACTTCAGAACTCACAAGGTGGAAAATGGGCTGTCTCCAATAGGCAATGGACTACTCACAAGCTCCGTGAAGTTGAAAAACTTCAAAGCACTGAAAATGAAAATGTTAGCATTGCTGCTCTTTCAATTAAGTAAGTTGGGGGGGGGGGAGCTCATCTCTCCAACATTGTTCATTTTGTCGAGATCCAGAGCTACATTCAGAATGGTGCAGAATCCTTATGTACTAATTATCCTAGTCACTCTACCTGCAAATCTGATGGTCATCTCCTTTTGTCCCATTGTTCAACAAATTGGTTAAATATTTTTAAAACTTTGTGTCAGGAGAAAACTTGCTGCCCTTTTTTTAATCAACACATGATTAGCTAAAATTGGCTTAATAATAGCATTGTATCGTTCACATTTGTTAAAATAGAGAAACTTGGCAGCTTCCTGAACTATCATCCCTCTGTGTGTGTCTCTCTCTGTCCCTCTCTATTTCTGTCTCTGTCTCTGTCTCTCTATCTCTCTCTCCCTCCCAATTTCTCTCTCCTTTTCCCTCCTCCCCCTCCCTCTCTCATCCTCTGTACGTGTGCACTCAGGTGTGTTGCCAATTTGGTGTAGTGGTTAAGACCTAAGGCTAGGAACCAGAAGTTCATGAGTTTTAGTCCTACCTTAGACACAAAGCCGAATGGGTGACCTTGGACCATTCATCTCATTTCCTCCCTTGGAAATAGGCACTGACAAATCACTTGTGAATGGCAGATGTTTAGACCAGCGTATCAAATCCTTTTCTATTCTGTTTTATTTTCCAAGAGAGACTTCCTTGTGGTCACAGCAGAGTTTTCATTGTGTTTTATAGAAAATGTTCTTGAAATAAATGTTTTATTATTTGCTTCAGGACTTTTCCAAAAATCAGCATAAGAAAGTAATTGAATAGAACCTTCTCTTTTTAAAGATGGAAATGTTTGTTCTTTTCAAGATTTTTGAAACTTCATTTGTTTTGCAATAATTCTCAAAAATCATAGATTGAATTTCTTCATGGACAGCAGCAGCATATTTACCTCTTCGAGTACAACATGGTGAGTGCTTCCAAGTTTTCAACAATCTTAACCTGAGTTCAACCAGGAAGAAGGACCATTTTATTTCTACTTTTCACTCATAACCTCATGGGAGAATGGAATTTTTATCTCAGCCCCAGAGCTGAGACACAATCATCTCCATGCTGGAAAATTGTGTGATGCATGGGAGAATATTATAATCTATAAACCAAACCATATTCTGAAATATTTTAGCAATACATACTATATTGATTCCTTTCAGCCAATCAAACATCCACAATTTTAAAACTGTCCACGTTTCTGGACTGGGAAAGTTTCCATCTTCAATGCTATGATTCCCTGAGTAGTCATGGAAAATAAAATCTGAGTAATATTTAGGTTCCTGAGAAACGGTTAAAGTGATTAACAAATGGAGTTGGTTTAGGTGGTGTATTTTGGAGTGGGTGGGTGCTTTCATGCTTTCCCTTTACTTCGCTTGCAACCCCTACTCTTGATTATTTATCTTTCCCAACTTGAGTATATTTTGTCTTGTAAATAAAGATGCAAGCAATGAAAATTTTTATTCACCCTGGAAAAAAACCTAGATCAAATATTGATGGGAAAAAGTTGCAATCTCAGATAGGTAAACAGCCGTAAATCTGCTTCTCCATTCACTATATGGAAAGCAGGATAACTATTATACTTTGAGGTCTAACAATCCCTTTCTACAAATATCTTGAAGTCAACATCTATCCATATTTATTTGAAACTAAGTCTTTTTAACATGAATAGGTTTCATTTTAAATATCTTATTACAAAAGAAAGTTTATTTATGTGGTCATAAATAGGGCTTGCCCCTAAAGTAAGTCTATACTGTCTATAGTTTACAGTTTGTAACGTGTATGGCCAAAGATATGTTATAAAAATTTATTAAGCCTGCAGAGATTCATGAACAGTTTTATAGCTCAGTATTTACTGCTTTGTCTATGGTTCTTTTTTTCTTCTGCTACTTACCATCTTCATAATTACCTTGGAGACTGATTATAATCTATTTTTAATTCTTCCCCAGCCAGGGAATTAAAAATAGAGGATCCATCACAGGTCACACCACCTAGTGCCACGGAAGACTATTCATTCCCAAAAGAATTGCATTTGTTCTTGTTTTCAAAGAACCAGATTCACTTCTAAATTCCTTGCGACCTAGTCAGAAAAGGGAGCTGTTATTTTGCTATGAACAGATCAGAATTTCACTTTCAATACCATAATACAAATTGGCTGTTGCCAAGGGAACATGCTGGTGAAGGTCAGAGTTTTCTGGTCATTCTTTATGCTTTAGCTTGTTCAGGGAACTTGTCAAGAAAAATAAAATGGTGGCATTCTATCCCGCAAGAAGAAATTTAGAAGCAGCTTGTGAAGACAAAGACTGAGAGGCAAGATAAACACTTCTCTCCTGAAAAAGAAAAGATTTGGCAGAGATATCACTGCAACTCTCTAAGTACATCAAAAGAAAAATAGAAGAAGAGATTGCCTTTCTGGACAAAGGAGGCAATGGTTATAAAAAAAATAAAGCTTTACAGAAATGAACCTGAGCATGTTATGGGCAGAATTTAAATCAGATTATGATGAAAACTGATAGGTGACATTCTGAAATAAAACATACAATCTGCACTATAGTAGAAGAGAAAGAATGTCAGAAAAGAAGCTTTTCGTTAATTTCAAGGCTGAATTGGTTATTTCTGTTAGGACCACAAGGATTAATAAACTTTGGTTTGGGAGACGAGTGATAAAGCAATCTTCCATGTGGCAAGAGGTAAATTATATAGCTGATTTTTATTTCAGCCATGTTCAGCTAGGTCATGCTGGTCCAGTCAGCAAGTGAGATTTTCACTTCTTCCTTCCCTGGCAAAGTAAGATTTTTTTTCCTTACAAGGTCTCTCCTGCTAATGACAAATGGAAATCCTTTCCCCATGCCTGCCCGCTTCTGTTTGGCACAGGTGATTGATCTGAACTGGGTCTTCTTGGAAAAATGAACCAAATTTAGATTCTACTGACCCCAATCCACTTTGTATACAGAAAGCTCATGAAGACATCACAGAAGAATCACTAGTGATAATTTTCCAATTGGATACAGTGGAAATTTATCTATCTATCTATCTATCTATCTATCTATCTATCTATCTATCTATCTATCTATCTATCTATCTATCCGTCTATCAATCATCTACCTATCTCTCTATCTCTATTTCTCTCTATCTCTCTATCTATCAATCACACTTATAGGCCGCCCAACTCCTTACGGACTCTAGGCAGCATACATAAGGTGACCAGATGTCCCGCTTTTGGAGGGACAGTCCTGGTTTTGAATAATTTGTCCCACATCCCAGGAGGTTTCAAAAATGTCCCGATTTTTTTCAGCCACAAAAAGATTCTCTTCCCTCCCGCCCGCTTCCAAGAGTCTCCAATTTCACAGCTGCCACTGCTCCTTGCCTCCTTTGCCCCTGGAGCACCCACCCGCCCACCTTGCAGAGTCTGCAATGGGGAGGTGCCGGGATAAGCTTTCCCTGCAGCTGCTCTCTCTCCTCAGTGGGGGACAGAAACTATGTTCATGACTTTTCCCCCAGTACTCATTTTCTGACAAAAAAGTAACAGTCCCTGGGAAGCTGAACTTGTTTGTTTGAAGAAAAGGAAAAGGGCAGCAGCTAGGACCCAGGGGGAGCCTACTAGCCAGTCCAATCATGTACCTGGGTTTTAGGCCCAGAGGAGCCTGCCCGCAGCACCCCTGGAAGCAAGAGGATGTTACTCGGTAGGGCATTTGAAAATCTTTTGGGAGGAAGGAAGAGAAAGAAAGAAAGGGACGGAGAGAGAAATAGAGAGAAAGGGAGGGAGGGAGAAAAAGAGAGAGAAAGAGAAAGAGGGAAGGTAGGGGAGAGAGAAAAATTTAGTTTGAAACTACGAGTTTGTTCAAACCAAAGCTTCAGTCCTGTGTATTCTGGAGAAATTAAGTGACAAGATCTGGGTTGAAAAAAAATCCAAATGACCGCTGGAAAGTTAAGCCCTTTGTAATGGTTGTGTAGATTTTTGCAATCCAGGCAGACTTGTTGGTTTACTTTAAGAGAGTTAATGTGCAACAGAAATAAAGTAAGATTGGTCCTATATCATGTGACTTGTTAGTGGTACAAGGTCTTGGGTGTAAAGGGGGAGCAGGTATGTTAAATTTGGTGTTATCACTCTCATACTGGTAACTGGAAGTTCAACAAGACAGCTCATGGCAATGAACTTTCTGTGGATCTGAAAAAAAGAACTGTTGCTCTACATAAAGATGGCCTAGGCTATAAGAAGATTGCCAAGACCCTGAAACTGAGCTGTAGTGTGGTGGACAAAACCATGCAGAGGATTAATAACATAGGTTTCAATCAGAGCAGGCCATGCCATGGTCGACCAAAGAAGTTGAGTGCCCATACTCAGCATCATATCTAGAGGTTGGCTTCAGAAATAGATGTATGAGTGCTCCCAACATTGCTGCAGAGGCTGAAGGGGGGGGGGGGTTTGCTCAAACCATACACTGCACACTGCATCAAATTGGTGTGCAGGGCTTTCATCTCAGAAGGAAGCCTCTTTCAAAGATGATGCACAAGAAAGCCCACAAACAGTTTGATGTTGACAAGCAGACTAAGGACATGGATTTCTGGAACCATGTCCTGTGGTCTGCTAAGACCAAGAGAAACTTATTTGGTTCAGATGGTGTCAAGCGTGTGTGGCAACAACCAGGTGAGGGGTACAAAGACAAGTGTGTCTTGCCTACAGTCAAGTATGGTGATGGGAATGTCATGGGCTGGGAGTGCATGAGTGCTGCTGGGACTGGGGAGCTACAGTTCATTGAGAGAACTATGAATGCCAACATGTACTGCGACATACTGAAACAGACCATGAACCCCTCCTATTGGAGACTGGACTGCAGGACAGTTTTCCAACATGATAATGACCCCAAACACACTTCCAAAATGACCACTGCCTTGCTAAAGAAGGTGGGGGTAAAGGTGATGTTCTGGTCTAGCATGTATTCAGACTGAAACTCTATTGAGCATCCGTGGGGCTTGATGAGACTTGATGAGAAGCTGTTAATAATTAAATCAATCTCAATCATTATACTAGGAAAAGGCTCTCGAATGTTTTTCAATTTCTGAATCTAGATGGATTTGCAAATATTAGGGAATCCAGTATAATGGGGCTAATTGCCTATTGGATATCCTGAAATGGAAGGTGGATGTGGACACGACTTTCTAACAGCCACCAGGGCCATGATGTCATCATGGAGGAGTGGAAGAGGATTCCAGTGGCAACCTGTGAAACCCTGGTGCACTCTATGCCCAAGTGGTTAAGGCAATGCTGAAAAATAATGGTGACCATACACAGAAACATAGAAACATAGAAGACTGACAGCAGAAAAAGACCTCATGGTCCATCTAGTCTGCTCTTATACTATTTCCTGTATTTTATCTAACAATGGATATATGTTTATCCCAGGCATGTTTTAATTCAGTTACTGTGGATTTACCAACCACATCTGCTGGAAGTTTGTTCGAAGGATCTACAAAATATTGACACTTTGGTCTCCATTTGGACATATGTCAAGGTTCTAGCTAACATCCGAACTTAAATCAGAGTCCAAGTCAAAACATTCCTCAAAGTTTCGATTTATTGCCAGAGTTATACTGGCAACTATTGTGAGTGGTCCACGACCAGCTCAGTTAGTCACAGATTCTGAGAAAGATGAACTGGATCCGTCTTGGTACCCTAGGCCAGTGTTAATGCACACTCATTTTCCCCAACCATCAATACCCCTTATATCTGCTCTCTCTTAAAGAATTATTTCAGTTTCATGAATTTTGTATTGTAAATCTATTTGAGACTTGATGAGAAGCTGTTAATAATTAAATCAATCCCAATCATTATACTAGGAAAAGGCTCTCAATTTTTTTTCAATTTCTGAATCTAGATGGATTTGCAAATATTAGGGAATCCAGTCTAATGAGGCTAATTGCCTATTGGATACCACTGGACTCCACTCGAACATAAAGTCACTTGGCTTCACTTTTCAGTCTTCTGCCAATCAACCTTCCAAAAACACAGAACGGGATGTCTGGAGGGTTCAAGCCTATCTGGTTTTCCTTTCCTGCTCTTTGACAAACTGCTGTGGAGCAAAAGACCTACCAGACATGACCAAAATTGTGTTCCATTCCCTCCTAGAGGTGCAAATGAAACTCAGCCTGTGACATCAGATAAAACTGTTTGGCAACAAATCTGTTTCTTTTAGAAGAAGGTGTAGATGAAGCAACAATAAATGAAAAGCCATATTTCCATGGGTACAGTTTTGGGAGGCCATTTTCTGTGACCGGTGTACAATTTCTCAGTATTATAAGGTGATAAGTGTTCGTATGAAATACATTTGTACTTGATTCTATTACAGAGATATGGTTGGAGATATTCATGTTTCCCAGAAGTATTGCTCTCTTATTGTTTACACCATTTATTTTTACAATTTCAAGCTGCAGATCATAAAATGGGGGTTTAACTTTCCTGTTTTTTAAGCTAAGGACAAGCTTATAGTAAATGAAGCGATGGTGGGAAAGTAGTACAACAATTTACACCCATGAATACAGACAATTCCTGAAAGCAGTTTATTTTCATCTCATATAATAAAGTAAAGCCATTTTCTTTGGTGCAAACTATCCATCTGACCATTAACTCTCATCTTTTAAAATCAGCCCTTCTTCTCTGTTTCATTTCTGAGGGGACATGCCCAACTGCTTATTCGAGAAACATCTGGTTTTTGCAAACTTTTCTTGTCTATAAAAGGAAGAAAAAAACCTTATTTGAGCAATTTTATAAGTAGCCATGAGCAATACCCATAGAAAAGCATAAATCATGTTCACTATCTCTCTAGGAATTCTGGGAGTTGTAGTTGTAGAATGTATGTCCCCTGGAGGGCATAGGATTGGGGAAGTTTGCTAAATTTGTTTGTTGGTTTATTCATTTATTCAATTTTTATGCAGCCCAACTCCCTTGGGACTCTAGGCGGCTCACAGTAAAAATATAAAACATCAATACAAAAACTTCTAAAACAGTTTAAAAGCAATACAAATAGTTAAATTCCTACATACCATTCATGGCTGGATATCGCTGGTGACTACCATAAAATCAATGGCCCCGTGCCTGTTGGAAAAGCCAGGTCTGCCACTTTCCGGAGGGCCATTAGGGTGAGGGTTGTCTGGATCTCAGGAGGTAAATAGTTCCAGAGAGCTGGGGCACCCACAGAGAAGTCCCTCCCACACAGACCCACCAGCTGACACTGTTTAGCTGATGGGACCCAGAGAAGACCAACTCTGCTGGCCCTTACTGGTCGCTGGGAGCTATGTGGTAGAAGGCTGTCTCTAAGATAGTTTAGCCCTAAGCCATGTAGGGCTTTAAAGGTAATGACCAACACCTTGAATTGAATCCAGAGACCAATCTGGAGCCAATGCAGTTCATGGAGGATTGTTGTAATGTGGGTGCACCTAGGTGCACCCACAACAACTTGCACAGCTGCATTCTGGATCAACTGTAATCTTTGAACACTCTTCCGAGGTAGTCCCATGTAGACCACACTGCAATAATCTAACCATGAGGTGACAAGGACATGAGAGACTGTTAGAAGTGCTTCCTAATCCAAGTAGGGTCACAATTGGTGCACTAGGCAAACCTGTGCAAAGGTCCCCCTAGTTACAACTGTCAAATGTTGTCTAATCTTAGCTTTGAGTATAGGAGGACATCCAAATTGTGAACCTGTTCTGAGGGGGGCAATTTCTCCCTCCCCCTCAGAACCAAGGATGGATAGTCAATATAGTCATAGAGAGGCAATAACCACAGCCACTCAGTCTTGTCAGGGTTAAATCTGAGCCTGTTAACTCCCATCCAGACTCCAGGCTTCTGTTCCGAAAGGGTATAAAGTTCTTTTCCTGGTTTGAATCTTGAGTGAGGGCTATTTGCTTATGAATAGAACTACCTGGATACTTGGTTTTTTCTTTTTTAACAAAAATAATGCTAATCTTTATTGAGTATATACATTAAAAACAATACAAAATACAACAAAGAGAAAAAAAGGAAGAAAAGAACAGAAAATGAAGAGGAAATGGAAAATAGCCATACATATAGATGAATCACACTTGAACACGAGGATTAGAAAAAAGAACATTAGTTAAGATAGCGCATAAATAACTTTCCCTGGTATGTAATATTATTATTATTATTATTATTTATTATTATTTATTAAATGTATATGCCGCTCCTCTCTGAACACTCGGGGCGGCTCACCATTTGGACTTTAAAACTCAGTTTATTTCAAATGATTTTAATTATAGGATTTTAATTACAACGGTGGGCTACTAGCCAGAACGCTAAATTGCGCTCGCCACTGCGGCTCCTAAGTGCTTGTGGGGCCACCGCGATTTTGCTTCTGCACCTGTGGAGGTAGCAAAATCGTGTATGGAGAAGCAGGTGCGCCCGTGTTTCAGTGAGATTTTTTTGCTTCTGCGCATGCCGAAACACAGGCACACCTACGGCTCCGTGTACAAGTTTACTACCTCCACAGGTGCAGAAGCAAAATCACGCTGGTCCGCAAGCACTTATGAGCCACGGCGGCGAATGCAATTTAGTTTCTTGGCTAGTAGCCCACTGCTGAATATGCACCTTTATTCAGTTTCAAAGACAAATATGTCAACTAACCAGTTGACTTTCGTTGGTGTGTGACCTGATGTTAAGGTTTCTAAAGTGGATGTATTCTACCCCTCTTTTTAGTTCTCCATGATATTATCGTTATTATCATTGCTTTTTGTTATCTATGTGTCGTCTTTATGAGTGTTTGTGTTGATAAACAGTCAATTGTATCCAGATTCTAGGGTTCCGGGTAAGTCTTCACCATTTGCCTTAATTTATAGATTTTGTAATTCACAATAATATTGTGAGATATTTGGTTTCTTTCAATAAGCTCTTTATCGCCTAAATGCTGACATCTGCTGAGGGCTATTAAGAAAGGTGGAGGCTGCTTTCTGTCTCCAAGAGGATATTTCTCCCTTTAGGGAAATATAACATTTTGCCTTTTAAAAATATTTCTCAAGATATTTCATTCTTCTAGGAGAGAAATGGTTACTAACTTTCTATAGTTATTTGGAAGCAAAAAGTAGGCACACCAAACAACAGGGAAAAGATAGTTTTATTACTACAGTATCTTGTAGGAGTTTTTTCAAGTTACTGATCATGTTCAGAAAATAGTGAAGAAACATAAAAGAGAGGGTGTGGAATTGTTTCCTCCATTTCTTCCAGGAATATGAAGAAGAAGCATGGTTTTGCAAGTGGAAGGGCTACCTTCAGAAGAAAACCAAGATGTCCAAATAAATGCACATCAAGGAGACTTCAAACATTCACATTTTGTTACCAAATTCTCAACATTAATCCTTCCCTGTGAAAATGTCATCATTCTTTGAAGTCCGCTTCATGATTTTTTTACTCTATCCATCCATAGTTTACAGTACTATGTTTACAGAACATAGTTTGCAGAACACATTTGCAATGGCCTTTCAAAATCTAGAACTCAAAACTGCTCTTCTTTGAGTAGAATGAGTTTTGGCTGCTTTTCTTAATACGAAGTAGGGAAAACTAGCAAGGGAAAACAAAAATACAAATACTGTACATTGTATTTTTATTTTAATTATTTTTTTATTTATCCCCCTGGCGCTCACACACCCCCCCCACACTTT
Source organism: Erythrolamprus reginae (assembly GCF_031021105.1). Taxonomy (NCBI): domain Eukaryota; kingdom Metazoa; phylum Chordata; class Lepidosauria; order Squamata; family Dipsadidae; genus Erythrolamprus; species Erythrolamprus reginae. The sequence continues at coordinate 75,352,359 of NC_091951.1, forward strand.
ACTGTTGAAGTGACTCTGGAAGGCTTGCACAATGCTAGAAAGATAAAACAAAATGGTTAAAATTAACAAGGATTAAGTAGATACTAAAAACCAAGATAATATGTTGTAATGAAAACAAAAACAGCACAATAACATAGTTTATGTATCGAAGTCCTTGAATGTAAATTTTCAGAACTGGATGCTAAACAAAGCAGTGAGTCAATCCCTAGCCAGATAATATAGCATCCTTTACAATGGCTGACCTCTTTTTAGGATCTCAGTCAGAAACACTGCATCCTGCAGGCCAGGGGTGGGTTCCTCCTGGTTTGGACCAGATTGCCTGAATCATTAGCGACCTGGTGGTGATATAATTTTGACATCACAGATCCGGTTCTGTCTATGCCGGTACGTGCATCCATCTTTTTTCTTTTGGGAATTTTATGTATTTATTTATTTTAATTTTTTATTTCATTTTTATGCCACCCTTCTCCTTAGACTCAGGGTGGCTTACAACATGTTAGCAATAGCACTTTTTTAACAGAGCCAGCATATTGCCCCCATAATCCGGGTCCTCACTTTACCCATCTCAGAAGGATGGAAGGCTGAGGAAACCTTGAGCCGGTGATGAGATTTGAACTGCTACAGATCTACAGTCAGCTTCAGTAGCCTGCAGTACTGCACTCTACCTGCTGCACCACCCCGGCTCTTGTTTCAGTGATAGTCATTTTTCCTACCGGTGCACATCCCACTTTGTGATTTCACTTCCCCACATGCACAGGACCACATTAGAAGCTGAAACACAGCTGAGGAGCTTCTCAGCTGTGCTTCAGACAAAGAATAAAGGTCAACATTAAGACGAGGGCAGGTGGGATAGAGCTTCTTCTGACAGGGAGACGCTGGGAAAAAATAGCTGAAAATTGCATCATCAGTGGGTTCGAGAACAGGGGGACACAATCTGAAGTTAGTTGGGGGAAAGATCAAAAGCAACATGAGAAAATATTATTTTACTGAAAGAGTAGTAGATCCTTGGAACAAACTTCCAACAGACGTGGTTGGTAAATCCACAGTAACTGAATTTAAACATGCCTGGGATAAACATATATCAATTGTAAGATAAAATACAGGAAATAGTATAAGGGCAGACTAGGTGGACCATGAGGTCTTTTTCTGCCATCAATCTTCTATGTTTCTATGTTTCCTACCAATACAGTGCTCTGGACCGTACCAGTCGGAACCCACCATTGGATTGTTTGCATTATTTGTATGGATTCTCTTCATCCTCTACTGTGAAAATGTCCTCCGACTTGCCTGTGGGTCAACAGCTTTATTTCTTCACCTGAAGCACAACCGAAGAGCTCCTTGGCTGTGTTTCAGCCTGAAACCATCTTCTCAGCATGCGCAGAAGTGAAATTGCGAGAAGGGATGTGCACACATGCACGAGCAGAGTGAGAACATCTGCACAACACATCACAATGTGCACTGGTAGCGAAGGTACGTGGAACCCACCCCTGCTGCAAGCCACACTGTCCTCAGCTACTACACTACACTTTTTTTTTTAAGCTATCTTAGGCCCAAATGAACTTGACTTCAAGAGAAACAACATTAAGCGCTGCTGATTCCACATCATCTCTTTCAGGTTCCTTCACCTCCTTAATCCCCCAAGCCTGTCAATTTAGCTCCAATATTTCCAACCAGCACATACTGATTAGGCCAGTTCCTTCTCTCCTGTCCCCTATGGCTCTCTGTTTCATTAACAGCAAGGAGATGATAATGGGGAAGGACGATCAAAGCTGATATTAATGTGAGGGATTAACAGTATTTATATTCCTGAGCAGCGCAGTCAGTGTAAAGAGCAGACTGCTGCAAATCAGCCCTCTCCAGCCGAGAGTGACTGCTGAGCTGATTGTCTCTGCCATGGCCTGAAGAGCTTCTTGTTAATCAGCCATCACCTCTAATCCAAGAGGACGATGGGCCAGCCCAGAATAAACAGGGCACATATAATAAACCTGGGATGAGACTGGGGCACAGATCATGACTAAGGCTGTTCTGCCCCAATTCTTCAATTATTTTAAAACAAGCCTCTCCCCATTCCCTTCCCCAAGGTCTACTTGGTCATGAGTAAATTTGCTTTCACTTTTATATTGTACTGTTATTAGTTTTGTGGAGATGAAAGAGATATCGTAGAATCCCTCTGTGAGGGACATGAGTGGTTTCTAAAATTGACAAATAAATATGTTATTTATTTATTTATTTATTTATTTGTTTGTTTGTTTGTTTGTTTGTTTATTTAATTTAATTTGGCTTTTATTCTGCCCAATCCCGAAGGGCTCAGGGTGGCTTACAACAATATAAAATTACAAATACAATAAAAAGAAGTCAAATATACAGTCTAAAACTATAAAACCCTAATTAAAACTGAAAAATACTGAGACAGTCGGTTCTTATTTGTAAAGGCAGGACAGCTCTTTTAGTAAGTGACTTCAAGTAAGAACGCGACTGGAATAAACAGTACCAGTGCACTCCTTTTATACTTTATTTTTCCCGCTAAAAATGCTGCTGTCAAACTCTTAGCCAATCAGAACGCACCAACCATTTCAACTATTTACATTTACCTCAGCACATATTTAACAAAAAACCCTAGTTAAACTATCCAATCAGCATATATGCATATCGTTCATACAATTTGGCCATGATAGATGCAAATTCATGGCCCCTTGGCCTGCAGGCAAAGCTAGGTCTTCGTGGCCTTATGGAAGGCCAGCAGGGTGGGAGCAGTATGTACACCGGTGTGTGTATGTGTGGAGTTGATTTTATAGAGATGGGGCAGCTACAGAGAAGGCCCTCCCCCATGGCTCCGCCAACCTGCATTGCTTAGTCGACGGGACCCAGACGAGATCAACTCTGTGTGCTCTTATTCTTTTCTGGGAGGCATGAGGAAAGAGACTGTCCCGAAAATAGTCTGGCCCTGAGCTACGTAAGGCTTTATAGGTAATAACCAACAGCTTGAATTGTACCCGGAGACTAATAGGAAGCCAGTGCAGCTCACGGAGTATAGGTGTTATATGGGTATACCTAGGTATTTAAAAAATTATGGGAAATAATCAACCTGAAGTATGGCATAAAAAATTATGTGTTTTTCTAAGGAGCTGAATTAATAGTAACTATACTCCATATTTGAGAATTAGAGCATCTACCAAGACTTCTGCAAACAACTATTTTTAGGAAAATCCAAGATGGAAAAGACTAATTTAAGACTAATTAAAAATGACTGAAGGCTTCTGAGAAGAACATGGACTGTTGTGCTAAATGGACCAGTAGCATTTAACAGATTAAACAGATTAAAGTAGCCTCTCCTGAAAATATGAAGAGTTGATTTTCCAGACAGCATCAAAGGAAACTAAATTAGCACTTTCTTCCCATCTGTCTAAATAGTTCCCAGTTCTTCAGGATAAATGATAGAAAAATCAATAACCAAATAAGAAACGCTATCCCACCTCTAGAATATTTTAATAATATTATATACTGGAAATGGAAGGAGACTTCATGAAGGAAAAGGGAGGCCTGGGGATTTTTTTTTTTTTTTTTAAAGGTACATTTGGTCACTGTTTTTATGAGAATGTTTGAAGGAGTGTTGGGAAAATTGGGAAAGGGAGTGAGAATGCGAATGTCTCATTGTCAGAATCCTCTCTATGGCTCCGATTTTGCTCCTTCTGATTTACACCAAAATCATGCAGAAGTAACATTCAGGGAATGTCTGCCCTAATATCTAGCTATCGAGTGCCCCTCTCCCCTGACCCTGGAAAGAGGCTTCTGTTCTTTTAGCTAATTCTCAGGGTGCTTTAGATTTTTTGTTTTAAAATGGTGCTGATTTTGAGTTCAGTTTCTTGTAATAATAATGCAGGCCACTTTCCCGCAGCCTCCCATGTTTTTAATGTGGAAAAGTCTCATAAGTTAGTAAAATTTGGGAAGGAAGGAAGGAATATGATTGGCCATTGAACTGACTTCACCCAGTCTCCTTGGCTATCTCATAACTAATGTATGTATAAAGAACCAGCACACCATCGGAGTACTTCACTTTTTGATAGTAATATGAGAGAAGTAAAAAAATAAAATCCCACTCCAGTCAATATCAACTTCAGGCGGACTATAGAATCTATTGTATATGCACATTTTCTTGGCAATAGTATAGCAATGGTTGAACCTTGTCTTTTTCTGGGATGTTTCTATCTAGACTACAGCCCTGGAATTTCCTTGTGGTCTCCTATCCATATACTAATCGTGTGCATTCTTGTTTGGTTTCTGAGAGCAAAGTCAGCCTGATGCTATCACTTGCGGAGGCTCTATATTTACTAGCTAAATGTAGTCTGTTTGATTTAGTAGTTAAAGTAGTTAAAACATCAGGCTAGATGCCAGGAGACCATGAGTTCTAGTCCCACCTTAAGGATAAAAACAAAGGGATGACCTTGGGCCAGGTATTTTCTCTCAGCCCTAGAAAGAAGATAAGATCACTTCCCAAATCTTGCCCCCCCAAAAAAGTTACAGGGACTTGTCCAAGCACTCCCCCCAGGCGTCAACACTGACATGAAGAAGACAAAAATAATTAGAAGAAATCTTTTTTAAAAAAATTAAATACAACTTGATTCCAGAAGTTGTAGGTACTCCAACACTGGAGGATTTTCAGAAGAGATTGGCCAACCATGGAATGATACAACCATGGAAGCAAAAAATTGCCGAAATCTCTCATATGCACACATTCCCTCGAGATTTTGCTTCTTGTGCATGCGCAGGAGCAACATTTCACCCAGATGTATGCACGCACATGCTGGAGATGTGGAGATGCACACACAACACTGGTACAATGGTGTTGACGATACTGGTAGGAACCCACTACTGTGTTTCATGCTTGACCAGTGGGGTGGTTAGGCTAAAAGACCTCTAAGGGCCCTTCCAACTCCGTTATTCTGTTATTCCTGACATTAAAATGCAAAACTCCAAAACTTTAACTATCATACTCCATTTTGTCCAGAAAATAATGAATGGAGGCATTCCACATAAAATGTTAGCAATTCTTTCCCCTCCAAAAAAAAATTGAAACAGTGCCCCTCAATTTGGGCTACATTTTCCTTGTCTTTGGTTTTGATGCTTGATTCCCTGGGAATATGTGTATTATAGACATGGATTAGGGATGAAAGTTTTACATAAATTCATATAGGACTGAGATGTACATGAGTTTAGGAAAGGAACATATTATACACTGAAATTAATTAATTGATTGATGAAATATAACTTAGCACCTTTTATCAACAGGAAAAGCATTTGTTAGCAATTATTTTCTAAAGTGAGACAGAGAAAAAGGGGGAAAGTATTTATATTATTGTTGTTGTTGTAATTATAACAAAGCAATGGATTAAGAATCGCATAATTTTTAATGTGAACACGGCATGTAGAGAAAGTAAATGTGTTTACAGCAAAAAAAAAAAAGTAAAGGGGGAGGCCTTCATACTGCTAATCAAGATTACTGGAGGGACTTTCAGATTTTCACATTACCACAGTGTGATATGACAAAATATAATGGATGACTCAACTTCCCGAAGCCATTGTAAGTATAAATCCCTTTTAATATTCATGCATGGTCTTTGAGAAAATATATGTAAGCGGTTAATACTTTTCTGCAGACAAAACATTGTAGTTTATCAAAACAAAATATGTGCTAAGAAAAAAAAACATCCAGAGTTTCTAGAATAGTTTTATACAAAGAAAAAATAAACCTCAGGAGTAAACAACAACAAAGTGGAAGAGCTAGCAAGCTAGAAGGAAAACTGAAGATGTAAGATATCTATAGGGCAAGGTAATGGTTTCAGACTGGATCACGCTCATGGAAAATTAAGCTTATTTGAAGGGATGTTAGTCAAAAATACTACTAAATTCTTATGAGGAGTGAATTTAATTCATCAGATTTGTAATCTGCCACATTGCATTGCTCAGTATTCCTAATAGAATCATTAAGGCATGCTTCAAAGTCATTTTTAGAAAACGTGGGGTACCTCCCTGCTGAAACCATGGACTAATCATAGAATTCTAGTGTTGGTAAATACCCCAGAAGTCATCTAATCCAACCAGGGGTGGGTTCTAATGTACCTCGCTACTGGTTCTTTTCCTCTCATGCTATGTGGCTGTACTTCATGGGTGTGCACATGTACAGTGCTGATTTTTTTTAAGTCAAAAACAAGATGGTAGTGCATGCACAATGCTTGAAATTTGGCTTCTACATATGTGCAGAGGGAAATAACATTTTTAAAAATTGCCCCCCAGAATCCCCTCCCTCCCAAATTTTTTTTTTTAAAAAGATGGCGGTGTGGATGACCGACACTGACCAAACTGGCTCTGTGACATCAGCAGCAGTTTGCTACGGGTTCAAGCGAACTGGGAGGAAGCCACCTCTGAATCCAACCCCCTGCTTGATTTAGGTCTATTAAAGCACCTTGGACAGGTGGCTATCCAGCCTCCTTTGAAGACCTCCAGTGACAGGACAAACACCACTTATATGGCAACCTATTCAATTGGTTGATAACTCTTACAATTTTAAAAAAAAATTAATACCTCTCAATTAATTTCTGTGCACTATCAATATTGATTCTGGCCTGTGTCAGTTTTTACAATTTGATTCCCTTCCAAAGTTCCAAACTAGATTGGCCAAGGTTTGTTATCTCATTGTATTTGAAGGATACCATGATGGGGAAGGTTGGTATAGGTCTGCTTAATTTCTCCGAAGGTTGTAACTTCTTTCAGCCAAATATGGATTCTTCCTTGGTAAGAACCTTCCTCGTCACTATCCCAAAGGTGGTTTTTCAGGAGGCAACTGGGCTTTCTTGTTTTTTTTCTTTTGAAGATGTTTCACTTCTCATCCAAGAAGCTTCTTCAGTTCTGACAGGATAGTGAGAAATGGAAGGATTCCTCATCACTATTCTTCATCACTTTCTCATTACTATTGAGATGTCAGAAATGGATAGGGAAAAGTACATGTCATCTGTATTTATTGACCATAATTTCATTTTATATATGTCCAAAGACTTTTAGAGTTTACCCTGTGGTAAGAGGTGTGGGCAATGCATTTAATACTTTTTTTCTTCTTATTATAATGTAGAAGATCAAAATACAAACTTCGATATCTGAATCCACCAAGCGTTCATGGTATAATTATCCATTGTTCCATACAAGTACAAAGCCTATTAACATCTGCAACAAAATCACCAGCCACCTATATCAACAGCAAATATTTGTGACAGCAAACTGTGTAAACTAAATGAGTTGGAGAGGCTGCAAATTGAACTGAATTGTCTCCGTCCTTCTTCATGATTTTATTATTATTAAAGTCTTGACAAATCCTGGGTGCATTACTCTTTCCTACAGTTTGGTATTATGAATGTCAGAATGCTTCATGGGAAACTGGCTTGCATAATGATGTTGATTTTCAATTTTTAAAGTTGCTACCAGACTATGATGAGGTTAATTGGTTGTAGAAGTCCTGACTGGAGCAGATAAAAGACTGGAGAATAAAAGCTAGAATTTAAAGAACATGATAAATATAAACAGCCCACTACAACAACATCTACTGTACTGTATTATTATTTCTGAGGTAAAATTGACAGCTGTTCCCATCACAGGAATAAACATGGAAGCAATGTTTCCAATCACTTCAAACAACATGTAGGACCTTTTGATAGAAGGTTTCAGGGAAATCCCAGTCAGAAAGCCAGACCAAATTTTAAGGTTACAGTGGCAATTGGAAATGCATAATTCTAGGGAAAAAAGAACTAAATGGTGCTATCCACTAAGAAGTATATAACAACAATTGTCCGCTCCGAGTCTCCGGAAAGGGGCGGCATACAAATATAATAAATAAACAACAACAACAACAACAATAACAATGACAACATCCTATCTGTCCTCCAAATCTTTTCTTTCATGGTGCAGAATATAGGGACAGATCATCTGGTGTCCTCTTTTATGACTTCTACATGGCTACTGTTATGGTCATCAAGAAGTTAAAGATGAGATAACCAAAGGCCACTCCTTTAGAGATTGCTTGTTATAGCTCTTAAAAATTCTGTGCCTTTTTAAAGATGATGATGATGGATTGTTCTGTCTGGGTCACTCCGGAAGCTATGACCAACCCAAAAAGATAAGCCAGACACACCGGTTGAATCCAAACATAGTTTTATAATGGTAAAGAGAAAAGAAGCCAACAGAAAATGTCCTTACAAGTCAGGAAAACACTGGAACTCCAAATAGATACACGAAGGCAATTGTTCATACAAAAACACAGGATCCTTGATGACAAACAAGGCTGTTGCTAACAGGCACAAACCTCCCACGGGTCTTCAAGACTGCTGAGCCACGAGCCAGGAACAAAACCCTGAGAGAAAAGGCAGATAACTCCAACTCCATTTTGATAACACTCCACGCTGCCGAAAGAGTTTGCCTGCCTTATAAACCCTTCCCTGCTAATGAGGACCACACCCAACCCCCTGGTGTTCCTCATTCAATGCTGATAATATCTCTTCAGTTGCTGTCTCCTTTGATCTATGCGTCTCTGTCGCATACTAATGATAGCTTGTGCTTTGTCATCCAATGACTCCAAGGACTCCAAAGAATCCAAGCTACTTGCTTGCGAGAGCCCTTCCCCAGGGCTCCCAGGCCTTTCTTCCTCATCACATTCCTGACTGTAATCTCCCCTGTCTGGCTGCCAAGAACTCTCCTCTTCGCTCTCAGCCTCCCCAGGGCATGGAGCCAGCAGAGACGCAGCTGGTCTTTGCTCGGACTCAGGCTGAACCACAACATGGATGATAGATGATTGATAGATGATAGATAAAATATAGACAATTGACAGTTCTTTTTCCTTTCCTTTTAATCTATTACCAATGTTTTGTATCTCCCCTTTACTACTTTGGCCTCCTTTTGTCCATTCTTGCCAGTTAATTTTATGCTGACTTTAATAAATAAACATCACACTACATTTTTGCTAGCGGTACTATGAGGTGATGAGCGTTCCATTGGGAGTTTTGACATAATAACTTAGGGATAGATCAGAAGGGAAATCACAAGAGTCTCTAGGAATCAAAACATGACTTGATGGAACAAAATATATCAGTCTCTGAATTACATGTGTAACTACTCTGATCTTGACAGAGAAATTGACCAGGAAATTGCTGGTGCAAAGTAAACTGGAAATTAACCACATCAAAATTATTTGCCAATAGTTGTCATTGCTTCTCTATTCCTGTCTTTTTCCTTCTCTTATTTATTCTTATTTTATCTTCTTTTACACTGAAATTGTAGGTTTCTGAAAGGCAAGCATCTTTTGTCAAATATTAAATATTGATGGTTAATTTCCTGTGTTTGTTAAATATATGATTAAATATAATGTCCTGAAAGCCTGAACATACTCATTGCTTCACAGTATGTCTCCTACGATGCAGAAGATTGATGTAAGCCTGCATAGAGAAGTTACTGTTTTCACACAACTATTTTCCAGAGCTCCAATCTTACTAAAGATTTGATAGATGAGGCTAAATTAAGACACCAACATTAATTAATTAGTCCTTATTAAAAGCAGGGAGTGGGCCAATCAAAACATGAATCAATGTAAATCAAATAGAACGTTGATTACATTTATTATATGTCCTATTATTCTGATTGTATCTGCTTGGTTCTGTTTTTACACTCAAGGTTTGCAGCCCTTGTTCAACCAATTGCAAAGATAGGCCAAGCAGCATCTGAGCAGTCTGTTTTCTTGTCTTGCAGTGAAGGACTCAACTTCTTTAGTTGTTGCTCCATCTCAATCTGGCTCTGCTTGGCTCAAGTCCTTTAAACAGACATATCAAAGCCAAGGGATAAACAAGTAGATGCTTCTGTCTGTCAAGTCTTTATTTCTTTGCCATTCCTTGCAATTAATTAGATCACAACATTTGAGATACAAAGGCCTCTGAAGCACTAACAAGTAGCATCAATGAAAATGCATTAATAAAATCAAACTAAAAATATGAAAGAAGTCCCCGGGATCTTGGTGGGGAGAGCCATAGTTTCAGGAAGGCCAATCCATCCGGAATAATCTTTAAGAAAATATTTACCTGACTCTATCCTAGTGTTTTAATGTAATGTGTGGTTGTGTTGTTGCAGAAGAGACGGAGTAACGACTCGGACACAAGAGCTGGATTTAAACTTGGGTCATTTTTATTATAATAAATTTGCATAATTTATTAATTAAATTAGCATGGATTAGCATAAATTTGCATAAATCAACATACTCAACTATGACCCGGAACCAAATGGACCTGCAGGGTCAAACAAATACTTCCGGGGCGGAAATGACGTAAAAGGTCAACATTCCTGGGCAACTATGGGCGTAGTCGATGCTGGTCCAGGTGAGGGACCTCTCCCTCACCTGAGACCCTGCCATGCCCTTGCATGAGGGGGGTCCCGCCGGCTCACCCCTACCCTGGGACTTCAATAGCGGGACCCAAAGACAGGTTCCCCCCAAGTGCGCAGGTAGCACCCACCATGGGCTTGGAGAGAACCTGTCAATCATCCCCAAAGATGCCCAAGGGAGAACGCGCAGTTGCTGAAACCACCCAGATTTCCGCCCCTAACCTGCCTACCCAATGACCAGAGGTAAGCCAATTAACCTAATTAAACACAAACACCCCTTAACCGCACATCCATCTCCCCAGTGTGGAATGGGCGAAAAAACAGCCTGGCCTAATGGGCGAGGCTGCAAAAAATTCCCATTCGGCCCCCGAAGGCGACCCACTAGGCACACTGCAAAATAGGGAAGGGCGGGTGGGTGTCTGCTCTTAGCATCAGGTCCGGGCGAACAGGCTTTCTTCCCGGCCTGCTGTCCCTTAAATAGGGCCAGCAGGCCCCGCCCGGACCCGACGTCATGCCCGGCCACGTGGGAAGGGCATTCTCGGCCGAAATCTCGCCTCGCGAGATTTCGGCCGAAAACAAGATGGCGGCCGCCATCGGAAGGGTCCGAGTCTGCCCGGCCCTTCCGCAACAGCGCCGTGGGGCCGGTGAGTCAGCCGGCGATATTGCAGAAGAGACGGAGTAACGACTCGGACACAAGAGCTGGATTTAAACTTGGGTCATTTTTATTATAATAAATTTGCATAATTTATTAATTAAATTAGCATGGATTAGCATAAATTTGCATAAATCAACATACTCAACTATGACCCGGAACCAAATGGACCTGCAGGGTCAAACAAATACTTCCGGGGCGGAAATGACGTAAAAGGTCAACATTCCTGGGCAACTATGGGCGTAGTCGATGCTGGTCCAGGTGAGGGACCTCTCCCTCACCTGAGACCCTGCCATGCCCTTGCATGAGGGGGGTCCCGCCGGCTCACCCCTACCCTGGGACTTCAATAGCGGGACCCAAAGACAGGTTCCCCCCAAGTGCGCAGGTAGCACCCACCATGGGCTTGGAGAGAACCTGTCAATCATCCCCAAAGATGCCCAAGGGAGAACGCGCAGTTGCTGAAACCACCCAGATTTCCGCCCCTAACCTGCCACGGAGCGGGGGTCAGATCTCTATCTTGGCCCCCCGACTCCCCCCTCTATCCGCGCCAGCTCACGCAGAGACACTGCAGGTCCTGTAAGAAAGTGGTGTTCCTCAGTTCTGACAGAGGAAGACCGGCAGCCAGGTAAAGCCACAGCTGATCTATGGTGATGCGGGGATGGGCCACAACCACCCCGCCTAACTTTCTGACTACCGTACCCCAGGCCTTAACTCCCCGTCTAACCCGGTGAAGGGCCCTAAGGGAAATGGCGTCCCACCAAGCGATCCCCAAGAGGATCTCGACCACACCACTTGCGCGGAGGGCCGCACAGTGCGAAGCCACCGCAGGCTTCGCGAACCTGGCAGATCGAAAACGACCCCCAGGCCCACACAGGTCCTTGCCGCCACAGGGCAAGACCCATCACCTGGGCGCCGCAATGGGATGCGGCCCTCCCAGTACCATCTGGGCGCAGCAATGGGATGCCGCCCTCCCAGCACCAACTGGGCGCAGCAATGGGATGCCGCCCTCCCAGCACACATCCAGGCGCAGCAATGGGATGCCGCCCCCGGCACTAACTGGGCGCAGCAATGGGATGCCGCCCTCCCAGCACCAACTGGGCGCAGCAATGGAATGCCGCCCTCCCAGCACACATCCAGGCGCAGCAACGGGATGCCGACCCCCGGCACCGACTGGGCGCAGCAATGGGATGCCGCCCTCCCAGTCCCAACTGGGCGCAGCATGGGATGCCGCCCTCCCAGCACCAACTGGGCGCAGCAATGGGATGCCGCCCTCCCAGCACACCTCTGAGCGCAACGATGGGATGCCGCCCCTGGCCACCGACTGGGCGCAGCAATGGGATGCCGCCCTCCCAGCCCCACTGGGCGCAGCAATGGGATGCCGCCCCCCCGACACCACCTGGGCGCAGCAATGGGATGCTGTCCTCCCAGGATAAACTGGGCACAGCAACGTGATGTCACCCTCCCAGCGCCTCCTGGGCGCAGCAATGGGATGCCGCCCTCCCAGGACCACCTGGGCGCAGCAATGGGATGCCGCCCTCCCAGCAAAAGCGGTGGAAACGCCCGTCCCACCGCACACCCTGTCTTCCCAGCCAGACAGCCAGGACCCAGCCGCCACGACGGCAGGGTCCCCACCCCGATGGAAACTTGTTGCTGAGTGGTCTCGGAGCGCTCTGACCCCAAGCAACACCGTCGGTCGCGTCCTGGCGGGGTTGAAGAGAAGGGGACCAAAGGAGGAACCTGGCCTAAGATCTTACCCGGACCCTCAACAGGCCGTTCGTACCCTAAAACAGGCCGTTGACCGCCGGCGGGCGACTTCCCGAATCCTCCGTATCGAGAGGCCGTTACCGCACTAGTGGCAGCGCCTCTCGAGAACGAGCGTTCCCGAATGGCGGGATCCATACGTGGCCTGGCCAAACCCTACATACTCGCACCCACCTACTGAAATAATGAGATGGAAGGCACCAAATTGACCCGGCGGCCCGCGATGCGGCCCCGGCCCAACTTTCCCGCACAGTCACACTGCGGAAGACACCATAAAACCAATAACCCCGCCCCCGCCTTAAACAAGGCGAAGCCGGTCAACCTGGACCTAATAGTCCCAACCGAAAGGCCACGCTGCCTAAGCTGGACACCAATATGGCCAGGTACACAACTGGGGCAGGCCAGCTATAGGGGTAGCCTGTATACTGCCTGCCATCCCAAACAGTTCACCTGCCCGCTGCGAAGCCCCCCCCTGGGTGCCAGACACTCCCAAGAGTGCCGCAGCCCAGGAAGCCTCGCCTCTTTACTGCACAGTAGCCCCCCGGCCCCTAGGTGGACAGGAAAAGCCGCCGGCGACATCCGTGCCCGCAGGGCCAGGGTCCGAAACCAGGACAACTGACCATGGGCCGAGGCGTCACAACCCCGTTATCTAACCCGGGGACATGCCTAGCTAAAAACAGTGTGGTCAGGGACAAGGACCTGTGCCCAAAAAATAATTGGCGGACAAGCCGCATGACCCTGTCCCTTTTGGAGGACAGGGCGTTCACAACACGGACAACCACTAGGCTGTCAACCAAAATGCACAGTCCTGCCCCCCAAACCGCTCACCCCAAAGCTCTAGAGCCACTATCAAGGGGGAGAGCTACCAAAAGGGTCAAATCCCTAACCGAAGGAGAGGCCCTCATTAGGAGGCCACGCAGACCAGCCCACTGGTCACCCAACACAACCCAAAGCGCGAGTACATGCCGTACCAGAGCACAACTGCAAATCAGCTTCCAAAAGAAGCTCTTGCTTCCCAAAAAGACAACCCATTAAAACGTTTTAAGAACTCCGCCAAACGCAGAGGTCAGCCCTGACCCCTGCACATAAGCGGGTGCGATAATGGGGCAAACAGAGCCCCGTCATCGCAGTACATAACCACCTAGAAAAAACCCTGCCCGGCACCACGACCCGGCGGGCAAAATGAAGTATCCCAGCTAGGTCCCGTAGCTGCCGAAGAGTGACCTTCCCGCAGCCCCAGAACCATACCAAGGTGATCCCTGATTTGTGCCAACTTGACCAGGGGCAAACTAGAAGATTGCACCTCTGAGTCCAATTCAATACCGAGGAAGGTAATCCCGGTGGCGGGGCCCTCGGTCCCCGGAGAGGCTAAAGGCACCCCCAACGGAACGCAAAGGGCTTCGAAGACCCGCATTGGAGCAAAGCAGTGCTCTGCACGCGCAGTCCCCGCCATCAAGAAACCCTCAAGGTAGTGAACGCCGAGCCCGGGCCGCTGCGCCCCCCGAGCGCCCACTCCAAGAAGGTGCTCGAGCTCTCCCAAAAGAGAGCATGAGAGGGAGCCACCCGTGGGTAAAACCCCCGATCACTTAAAAACACCCCTGAAATGGAAGCCCAACAGCGCGAAGCCGTCCGGGTGCATAGGGAAGAGCCGGGATGCTGACTTAATGTCGCATTTATCCATAAGGGCTCCATCCCCACACTGCATTACCATGGCCACGACCGCCTCCAAGGATGCGAAGCCGGCCAAACAAAGTTCGTCAGGAACGAACCTTCACTGACTCCCTTTTAAGAAAAAACGAGTGGTGAATCAACCTAGATTCATCACCCACCTATCAGGGGACCCCCCTGAATGGGGAGACCCCAAGATTCGTGAAGGGCGGCTCCGGGAAGGGCCCAAGGCCCCTCCCCATGGCCACCTCTTACGCTGTCCCGGACCGAACAAGCCGTTATGTCCCACAACCAACCGGAGGTTGTTGAACCGAAAGGCCTGCTCGAACCCCCCATGTAAGGGATCCCGAATCCCTTAGAGAAACCTAGCCAGAGAGCGGCTGCTCTCGAGCAGGGGTGGTCGTCCCTCAACCAACCCCATTGTTGTTGTTGTAGTTGTTGTTATAATTAAATGGGCTGGGCCCAGTTTCCCCCCCCCCCCCGTAGGTGGGGCTTGCCCTTTCAGGGCAGGGGTACATTGCAGCGGCATGGGAGCCCCGCCTTCCCGCACGCATGGCTATACATACAAAAAGGGGGGAAACAAGTCCCTCTGCCGCAAGCCCAGGACAATGCAGCGAAAGGGTCCCACCCTGTGGTGGCCCCCTTGCCCAATCTCCCTGGCCCCGACGGGTAAGCCGTCAAAAGGGGCGGAGGCCCTCTGGCCAGGGTTGGCAGTCAAACCCCCTGCCCCCAAAGCACCAGGCCCCGGCAAAAGCTGCCCCAGGGGCCTGTGCTCTCGCACTAGGAGCCGGGGGGGGGGGGGGAAGGGGGCAAACCTGGTTAGGAGTCCCCCACCCCCCCGAAAAAAACGCCAAAAAATAGAATTTTCTTGGCCAAGTGTGATTGGACACACAAGGAATTTGTCTAGGTGCATATGCTCTCAAGGTACATAATGAAATATACATTTGTCAAGAATGATGTGGTACAACACTTAATGATTGTCATAGGGGCCAAATAAGCAATGAAGAAGCAATATCAATAAAAATCTTAGGATATATTCAGAGTAGTTCCTGTTTGCTGCTCTGATCTCCCTTGTTAATATTTATCTGGCCTGATTAAGTGAAATAATAGCTGTAATGAAGTTTGTCCATGATTTACTGAAATAGTAAAGGCCTGGAACAAACTTCCCGCAGACCCAGTAGCTGAATCCACAGCAACAGCGTTCAAACATTGCCTGGGACAAACATACAGCCATCCCAAGACAAAATACAGAAACAGGACAAGGGCAGACTAGAGGGACCAATAGGTCTTTTCCTGCCTATGTCCATGCTTGCCTACAAATATATGACATCGTTCTAACCATCATCAGTCTCATTGGAGTATGATTAATATGTGCCATGGTTCTTAATTTACACCTGAGGGAACTGGGGCCCCCAGGCCCCAAGAGGGCAGCAAAAGGCCTCTACCCAAACAGGCAGCGCAGCAGCATGAAGCTGCCACCGAGGGCCCAACCGTCCTCCTTTTTTATTTTATGTTGTGTTTATGTTGTGTTTTATTTTATTGTTTTTGGGGGGGCCACGAACCGGGAGGGGCCGCACCCGCAAGCCCCCACCCTAGCCCCCCACGTCCCCAAGGGGGCTACCACAAGGATCCCCCCCCAAAATAGGGGGGGCAACAGCCAAACGGCCTTCCCGCCGGACCCGAAGCCCCCAAACCGTTCCCCGAGCCTCCGATGAGGCTCTCAAAATGGCGACCGCAACACGCGGCCGCCTGTTACGTGGGGTGGGGGTGGGGGCCTCACGCGGGACCCCTGCCGCAAGCCCGTTGCTGCCCAAGACTCCTTGAAAAATGTGCAGACCGGCAGCCTCGGATGGGCGAAGCGAGCGACGAGCAGTGCCCCAAGCCTCTAACGAGGCCCGAAATGACGGCCGCCTCACGCGGCCGCCGAAAGGCTCCAAGAGCAGACAGCCGAGTGTCTGCTCTTAGCATCAGGTCCGGGCGAACAGGCTTTCTTCCCGGCCTGCTGTCCCTTAAATAGGGCCAGCAGGCCCCGCCCGGACCCGACGTCATGCCCAGCCACGTGGGAAGGGCATTCTCGGCCGAAATCTCGCCTCGCGAGATTTCGGCCGAAAACAAGATGGCGGCCGCCATCGGAAGGGTCCGAGTCTGCCCGGCCCTTCCGCAACAGCGCCGTGGGGCCGGTGAGTCAGCCGGCGATATTATATGTGAAAAATAGCAAGTCCTAAGGAATGCTTATATGACGCTGTTAAACAAATAGGTGAAGGGGTAATGGGGATATAACTCACTCATTGGCCCTGCCCCACAAGCCACCCTACAGATTAAGTATTACAATGGAAACCGACTTTGGCACTTAGTTTTTGGTGATGCTAAAAACATAAGAACATAAGAAGAGCCATGTCGAATCAGGCCAAAGCCCATCGAGTCCAGCATTCTGTGTCACATAGTGGCCCACCAATTGTACATGGGGATCTTGAGTAGAAAGGGAAGGCAAAACCCTACCTTTCCCTTGACACCCAACAAATGGTACTCAAGGGAATCCTGCCTGCCTCAACCAACATAGAGGCAGCACATGGACATCCGTTTCAATAACTACTGATACACTTGGCATCTTATGTTCTTATGTTCTTATCCATGAATCTGTCTAATCCTGCCTTGAAGCTATCCAGGCTGACAGCTGTCATGACCTCTTCTGGAAGTGAATTCCATAAACCAACGACCCTCTGAGTGAAGAAATATTTCCCTTTATTTGTCCTCGCTTTCTTACCTATGAGTTTAGGGAGTAGTGTTTAGTATCCTAGTATTGTGTGATAGAGAAAAGAATTTTTCTCTATCCACCTTTTCTATCCCATGCATGATTTTATACATTTCAATCAAGTCACCCCTTAAATGCCATCTTTCAAGGCTGAAGAGACCAAGGCGTTGCAACCTGGTTTCATAAGGGAGGTGCTCCATTTCCTTGATCATACTTGTTGCCCTTTTTGCTTACCTGTTACACAGCTATCCTTTGACAGAGGTCTTCCAATCACTCAGAGACTTTGGCCAATCAGCATTTCTAATTTGATTGAGACATGAAGCCATGAACTTTCAAGTGTTGGAGACATCTTTTCCCTAAAGCATAAGCTGTGGTCACTGAAAAAAAATCAAACAGAGGCCCACCTATCTGCTAATAGGTTTATTCAATAATCCGGGAGGGGGATTCATAAAAATATTTCAAATACCCGTGCTTCCCTGAAAATATGACCTACTCAGAAGGTAAGTTCTAGTTTGATTTTTTTTCATGTGTGCCCAATATAAGCTCTACCCCAAAATAAGCCCTTAATAAGCCCACTCCAAGATGCACGAGTAAAAATTAAGCTAGGGTAGGGATTGGGTTGGAGCTGCCCTACTGCTTACCTTCAGATAGTTGCAGCCAGGCCTTGCACATTTCTTCTGCAGCCGGAAAGGCTTTCCTTAAGGCTTCAGTAGCTCGATCATTTTGGAGCTCTGTTATGGGATACAGAGGCCTTCAGGAAAGCCTTGCTGGGCTTGCCAGTTGAAGAAATTCCTGAAGGCCTCTGACAGCAAAAAGAAAACCAGGGTCAACATGTGCAAGTGAGGTGAGTCAGTTGATGGTTACCTCCCTCTCCCCTGAAAATAAGACCTGGTTCCTTTTTTGGTGGCAAAATGTAAGACAGCAGTCTTATTTTGGGGAAAATACAGGCATGATCAAGCAGAGGTGTGTAGTGTTTTAGATCTGAGTTCTAAATAATGCCTCAGAGTTTGAATGGGTGTGAACATAGGTTTTGCCTGCAACTCTTTAAAGTAGCAGTGCCATTTCCCAGAATCATATGGCAGCTGCTACAGGCTGCATGATAACAACAACAATAACAAAAATACAGCGCTTTAAAAGTTGCAAACAGAACATCATTTATATTCCTGTGTACCGGACATCTTTTTCCAAATGTCTCCAAAACATCATGATGACTTTCTGTAGGTTTTTAGTTACTGCTTTGCACTCACTAGATATAAAATATGTATTTAATACAAAATATGTGTGAAAAATGTACTGTCGTTCTAGTAAAAATACATATGCAAAATATAAAGCAATTGGATCCTCAAGGCTTTATCTTAGAAAAATTAATAATCTGAATAAACATATAAATCTTACTGGAAAAAAAGATCTCACAATTAAACACACTACAAGAGATGCTTTACAAAATGTCCTTGCAGATTACAAGCAATAGCATCCTTTCCTATAATGCTCTGTTTCAACTTTCTTTCCTACTGGCACCATCCCGAATATGTTGGAAGTCTGGAATTCCTGAGCAATTTGGAGGAAATTCTCTCTGAATGTATCATTCTAAAGATAATTATGAGGTAAATATAGACCGTCCTTGACATATGACCACAACTGAACCTGAAATTTATGTTGCTTAGTGAGACATTTGTTAAGTAAGCTTTATCACATTTTTCTACCTTTATTGCAACCTTTGCTGAGTGAATCACTGCAGTTGTTAAGTTAGTAACGGGATTGTTAAGTGAATCTGGCCTGCCCATTGATTTTGTTTGTCAGAAGGTTGCAAAAGGTGAGCACATATATCCTCAGGGCCCTGCAACCATCGTAAGTAAATGCCAATTGCCAAATGTCCTAATTTTGATCATGTGACTACAAGGTAAGCTGCAACAATGTGAAAAATGATCATAAGTCACTTTTTTCACCGCAGTTGTATCTGTGAATAAACGACCATTGTATGTTTGCTGTACTAAACCCTGCTGCTTCTATGCAACTCTATTAAAGGATATGCCACTATTCCCTTTCTTTCTGCGTTGGCACTCTAAGTAGATTCCCACTTGGCAACAGAGCTCAAGACAAAAGTGGCACAGTATTTACAAGATGAACAAGAAAAAGGAACGTTAAGATGTACCAGGGTGGCCACTGAAGGCAGGCAAAAGGGCCAGGAAAGCAGAGAGTGCAGTATTATCACTTTTTGTCCCTGCTCCATTGCCTCCTGTGTCCTCTTTTACAACAAAACTATGAAACCAACAGGGTTTTTTATGTCTATTCCCCCGCCCTCCCATCTCCAGATGGTGGGAAACAAGACAGGCCTGAGCAATTCATACTTCTTTGTGAAGCATTGACATACAACAATAACAGAAGGACAAAGGAAAGAGTAATGTAGAATACAGCTTAGTGCAGCATGCAAGAAACCTAACCACTTCCCAGTCTGCCTGTCTGCTCCTAACAATTGCTCTTGGCCACTTTGTGGAATGACTTAAGAGTAGTAGCTTAAGAGATCCAGGTTCAAAATCGTTCTATAGATTTAGGGGCAATTACTTTCTTTCACATCTACCGGTCAAGGCTATTATCATGATAAATAGGCTGTGTTGCCTTAAGCTCCAAGGGGAAAAATGGAACATAATGCTACTAAATAATATCCTCTTCACAGAAACATTTGCTATGTATGGAGGAGAAATGGCTAGACACCAGTAAAGGAAAGGTGTACCATAAGGGTGGGTGCTTCATCACTGGATATTTTTAAAGAAGAGATTCACTTGTCTGAAATGGGATAGGGTCTCCTTCATGAGCAGGGACCTGGATTATAGAAGACTTCCAGGGTTCCTTCCAGCTATTTGTTGTTGTTAGTTGTGAAATCATGTCCGACCCATCACAATCGCATGGATAACATTCCTCCAGGCCCTCCTGTTGTCTACCATTGTCTTCCAGCTCTATTCTGATTGCTTGATTGAAACTATAAACCATAACAAGAATCCCTATTTTATAGCCAAATTATTATGGTAACATATCTTAATTATGAAAGATCATCGTGGTAGAGAAAATTGTTGGTTTTGAAAGAAATAAAGATGGCACTTCTAATGAATACGGTAACCATGTAGAAAGAATGATTCCTCTCACTTTATTCACAGCAAGGTTGAGTTATTTTATTCTATTTTGCACTTGTCACAGAACTGCATTTGATGAAAACTGTTCTATAAACTCTAAAGGTGCTGGTGAAACATTATTGTTAGTGTTATTGTGATTGTGATTATGATTGTGATTGTTAGCTTTCGCGTTAATAATAATTAATAATTTATTAGCCCATCTCCTGGGACTTTCCTACTTTGTGTCTGATCTCTCTGCCAGGGGCATCCATGGAGGGGAGTCCATGGCTTTTTTTTTTGTTTATCCGTCACTCCTAAAAGGAAAAGTTGTGGCTTTCTATGGAATATTGATTTTTAAAGTCCTCTGTGCCAAAATATTTATTGGCATCCTATTTTTTTTTAACTTTTTAATGTTTTGTGTAAAAGGGTTCCTGTATTTGTTTACATTTTCAACATATGTCTTCTTTGAATGTATCTTTATACATTCTAGATTTATCATTATACATTCTAGATATTTTCTTTGACATCATGTATCAACTATATTATTTTATAAAAATTCTCTGTTATTCTCCAGAAAAACCTCAGAGTCTCTTTCTCAGATATTTTCTCTGCCCTGGGCTTTTTCTGTAAAGTCCACTCTCTCTTCTGAGACATTTTGTTCCTTCCCTTCATTCTGGGATTCTGAGACATTCTGTCATAGACTCTGACCTGCTTTTGCATACAGAATTTTTCCTGAATCAAAGAAAGCTGGCATGCCCATATTTAGAAAATTGAGAATTCCCCAACTTGTTACTTAATAAGGTGGGAAGAAATATTTTCATTAAATGAGGTGTGGCATCTAGTGATAGTTATAGAACCTTTGGAATTTGATGCCTGGATATTTATATTGCTGCCAAATCTTTCTACTTATATGCTTGACCTCAATCCTTTCCCAAAAAGTCTTATAGCTTACACCTGTCACACACCATGAAAAGATTTCTTTTTGTAGGTTGTAAGCTTGCTACCTCCTTTGTCATTGAATGCTCCTAGTCTTTTGTTATAGTTGAATGACAAAAAGTAAATTAATTTTTAATGTACTTTTAATTTCAATATTCTCAAGTGCTACTGTGTAAATGTTAAGCACTCAGATATGACAGCAAGAGGAGCATCTCAACAGGCAGATAGAAGATTTTATAACAATAAGATTTTTTAAAATCTTGACAATGACTTTGAAATATACATTCACTCTATTTTGTCACAAAATTATTTGTCTGCCCTTAGTACTCACAATGAATGTGGAGTAAATCATCCAATATTTACAGCAAGGTTTTTTTTAGAATAGAATAGAATAGAATAGAATTATTATTATTATTATTATTATTATTATTATTATTATTATTATTATTAATTAGATTTGTATGCCGCCCCTCTCCAAAGACTCGGGCTGGCTCACAACAATAACAACAATGTAACAAATCTAATACATTAAAAGAAATCTAAAACCCATTACAGTATTTAAAAACCATACAACACAATCATACCATACATAAATAATATAACCCAGGGGCTCAGTTTCCCCATGCCTGAAGCCATAGGTGGGAAAGGCAAGGAGGGTTGGGGCAGTTCTAATCTCTGGGGGGAGTTGGTTCCAGAGGGCCAGGGCCACCACAGAGAAGACTCTTCCCCTCTTTTTGACTCATGCAGTATACAGGCCCTCAATGGAAGGAAAGTTGGTAGCAATTGTTTTTTATACAGTTCTGATTATCCTCTGAAATCTGTGTATGTCTTGTGGGGTAGCAGAACCCAACAATTTATAGAAGTACAGATGAAAGACTCAATAATTCCTCTGTAGAATTGAATCAGTAGCTCCTTGGGCAGTTTGAGCTTTCTGAGCTATTAGGTGTCCATTTTAGATCTTGTGATATGGTCCTAGAAATTTGAAGGTCTCTATTATTGATACTGTGCTGTCTATTATTGTAAGAGGTGGAAATACAGTATGGGAGGGTTTCTCCTAAACTCTACCACATTTTCTACAATTTTGAGTATATTCAATTCCAGATTGTTCTGGTCACACCACAAGATTAGTTGTTCAACCTCCCATCTGTATGTGGATTCATCATTGTCTCGAATAAATCTGATCACTGTTGTGTCATCTGAGAACTTCAGTAGTTTAACAGATGGATCATTTGAGATGCAATCATTGATATATAGAGAGGTGGAGAGAGAACACCGTTTTGGGGGTGCTGTGCTAATTGTACAGGTATCTGGTGTGAATCTGCTTAGCTCCACCTACTGCTTCCTGTTTGTTAGGAAGCTTATGATCCACTTACAAGTGTGTTTAAGTACTGCTAGCTGGTTCAGATTAGTTAGAAGCATGTCTGGAATGATGGTATTGAGTACTGAACTAAATTCTACAAGTCCCTTTTCCTCTGCAAAAGAAATATTCTCATTTTTTAATCATCAATCCAGCACTTGCTCAAAAACTTGGAAGTATAAACCTTTGGTTATAGTAACAAAAACAGATTTGGTCCTGCAAGATTGTTTCAATATACAACCCCAGCAAAAAGATGGGAAAATTTGACACTACCCACTATGGAGGAAAGATTGATGAAGTTGGCAGATTTTGCTGAAATTGGTAAATTAAAGCATATAGTTAAAGAAAATACATTAGCTAATTTATTAGTGACTGGAAGTCTCTTATGGAGTTGTGTAAAAATGAAAAAAATGAACTTTGTGACCTGATTTTGATAATTTCATTATCATTGTAGAAAGATGATAGATTATAGATAGATAGTAGAAAAATATTAAAACAATGTAACTATAGAAAAAGATCAAAATACATTTGTACTTATAAATGCTGGGAAGAATACAGGATGCCACTTCTGTATACTTTTTCTTTATTTCTTTATTTTTCTTTTCCTTTTAAATTTTCTTGCACCTATTGCTTTGTCTTGGATTTCTTTCCTTTTCTGTTTTCTGTCTTACTTTCTATTACTTTGTATTAACTTTTATCTTCTTGTTTAAATATTTTAATAAAAATTATAATTTTTTTCCAAAAATTACATCTTGAAAGGAAGATGACTATGCAACCAAAAAACTAAATCAAGAAATAACAAAAGCCTACATCAAAAGACAAACTTCCTGATCTCTTCTCAGTTGTTAGGCAACAAGATTTTCAAGTGCTAAAACCGATCTGCATCTTGAGATATCTTCTCTCTTGAAACCACTAGAGATAATCCAGTTTACTTTCCATCTTTCTGCATGAGATTTCCTATCTTACCTACTCCAGGAAATGAAGTAGATAATGCAAGTCTTCAACTACTCCTCCACAGGGATCACCCGACAATTCCTTTCAAAGAGTTGTACGGTTGTACAATTAAGAAAGGACTGGAAAATTCAGATCCCCTTTCAACAGCACATCTTGGAAGATCACAAGGAACTTGGCTTATGCTGGGCTCGTCCACCAAAAGGTGGACACTTTGAGACACAGGTAATGCATGATGGAGTGAACTATTATTCTTGCCGCAGCTCCTGCCAACTTAGCAGTTTGAAAACATATAAATGCAAGTAGGTAAATAGATACCACTTAGATTAGGAATCTTACAGCATTCCATGCATTTCTGCATATATCGTCAGGCTAGCGACATAAACAAAGAAGCATCTTCAGACAACACTAGTTCCCTCGACTAGGAAACAAAGATTAGCATTGCCCTCTTGGACAAATAGTTGGACACTATTATATGAAGGAAACGTTTACCTTTTTAATCTGAAAATGACAATAGGGTTTAGATCAGAAAATCTTTTCCCTCTCACTCCAATATTTTGATCTATAGGTCTTGCTTTTGCTCATAATATGAGCGTTGGTATACAATGTTTCTTGGAGAACCAGCTTACCTACCTCTGCTCTCTAAAGCCCAAGGGAACTGCACCACTCGCAGGTGAATGAGAAAGGCACTGTCAAAAGTTTGTTCTTCCTATAAATTAATACTTCAGTTATATAGTTGCTCCATGCACTGGGGCAGCAGTATGAAAATAGAACACCTTTTTAGGTCACATACTTTCTTCTATTAATACACTGAGAATAAAATTGGGTGACAGTTCTCCGGAGGTGATCTTCTGCTATGCTGAGCATTTTTGCTTTCAAAGAAAAACAAAAACAAATGTTTCACCTTCTAATTAATGCATTGACTCAGTTTTCTCGGTCAATATCATTTTTCACCACTAGGTATTGTCTAATCAAAGTGTCTCCCTTGTTCTATTTGGCTCATTTGCACCCACTATTGATCCAGGATTGGAAAAGCAACAGAGAAATAGCCTGTCGATAAAGAGGACATAATTATCACCCAAACGCTTCAATTCATGGGCGCCTTTCAACATCTCACACCTCTGTATGTGTCTATTCTCTTTTTCTTCTACTTTCCTTTGTGAAAGTAGGCTTTCTTTAAAAAAAAGTGGGGGCTTTTTTTTGGCAGCTAAGGGAGAAGATTAAAGCTCTTGAGTGAAGGAAACAGGTTGCTTTGTGCCCAAATCCTTATAATACACTTTATTAAAATGTTCCAAATCTTCCTTGCAGAGAGATCAAAGAAATCTTCTCACATCACCCTGGCTTGTACGCTTTTTAATGGCATCGTTAGTTGATGATTAATGAAAAATAATGAAAGAATGACATTAACATGGCCTGGATTGAATGTGGCAAAACAAGTCAAGAATATTCCAAGATCACTAGGTTCAATCTAATCTGCAGGCTGTTACCCTGTGTGAGTTATACTGAAAAACATTTTGAAGACTCCAAGTGGCCTATTCTTGTTCCAAATTATCAGTCTATACTAGACAGGGAAATTGTGCATTCTTCTTTACTGAAACATCTTAGCATAATTTAAAAAGCTTGAAATGGGAATCGTTATGCAGCATTACAAGAATAGCTGGAGTATATGGCTTGATTTAGAGTTGCTCACAACTGTGTGTAGGCATCGCCGCATAATCTATGCTGAAAAGGGGTTGATGGGTAAGCATAGCTTGCAGATAGCTGCAGATGGGCTGGTGCACATACCCCACCCCCCAAATCTCATCTGGAAGTGCAGGTCCTGTCTGCTGATTGGTTGATCTGACTTCCTGTGTTGTGCTGTGCTTTGCTGTTTGAGCATCCCATTGCCAGAACAAACATTTGCTGATGTATAAATGTAACAGCTATGCAATTGTCTCTGAAAGACACTGCTTATGTTCACTGGCAGATCTGATGGCTGATACTGTTGCTTTTTGAGTATGCCATTTGAAAGAAGAAGGAGGGGAGGAGTAAATTATGGATGGGAAGGGAATGCTGGGGGAGGGTGGGTAGAGATATTGGTAGTCATATGTACAATTCTATTGATGCAAAGAAAGGACATACATGAGCTAGTTGAATATTTTCCCACCAAAGCCTCTTTCTCTCCTCATATATTTAATATTGGAAGGTGTTCTGATAATGCGTCTTCTCTTCTATTTACTTCCATTCTTGTAGTAGCTTCTATGGAGACAAATATCCATCAACTTCTGGTCTAGCATCCTACCCCAACAAAAAGTAAAGTAAAGAACATTTCTAATGCTAGAACCCAAATTTAACATATGTCATTGTACCAAAGCTGGTAAAGGACGATCAGCTCTAAGACAAGCTTTTAACTTGGAAAAACCTTGAATGGATAATTTGTGGTGCTATGATGCATTCTACCTTTTTGTCCACCATGATAACCTTGCAGCTATAGAAAATGTGGGGGGAATGCTTTCACTGTCCATGGAACATGAGACATGGAAGAAAACATTTAGTAACATAGACCTTATGAATAAAGCTCTAAAAATGCATGAACATTTTTACATTTGATTTAGAAAAGTTTGTAAGTAGAGGCGTTTGTAGGTAGAGGTACCACTGTACAGGTAATCTAAATTTGTGACTCTTCTGCACCCATTTCTAGTTTGCCAGTCTTTTTTTTTCCGTGCTCAAAATACAATTATAATAATCCTGACATTTCAGGTAGGTGTTAGTAATGATGAACAATTTAATGTTAATTGCTAAGGTGAAATATTGCATTCATGAGGATGCACGCACACAAACACATTTTCAAACTGTCAAAACTCAACTTACAAGTTTGGAATAGACAACTGGGAAGATATCATACCTATGAACTAAGTACTACTACTCGGGTTAGACAGGATAGAGTAGAGTAGAGTAGAGTAGAGTAGAATAGAGTAGGATGGGATGGGATGGGATGGGATAGGACAGGACAGGACAGGACAGAATATAACAGAACAGAACAGAATTCTTTATTGGTCAAGTGTGATTGGACACACAAGGAATTTGTCATTGGTGCATATGCTCTTAGTGTAAATAAAAGAAAGGATACATTTGTCAAGAATCATAAGGTACAACACTTAATGATTGTCATAGGGTACTAATAACCAATCAATAAATAATCAATATTAATAATAAATGTGCTAGATTGAAACAGGTAACAACCAGTGGTTCACTCTATGTCCAGTTCAGTAACTCTCTTGGGAAAAAATAAACTCCATACACTTGATCTCATCTCAGAGAAAAAGCCTACACTGTCTAGAGGTTGTAGGTGCATCCAACACTGAAAGTTTATAAGAAGATGTAACCATTTGTCTGAAATGTTATAGGGTTTCTTGCCTGACCAAGAAGCAATGGGTTGAAACAAAACAAATAGAATAATAGAATAGAATAGAATAGAATAGACCATGCCATCCCGGCATTGGCTCCACCCGCCCAGAAAAAATAATTCTGTATCTAATATACTAGAGATTGGACCCTGGAAAACAACTTCTCAATTCCTTGTGATTGTGCATAGAGTAGAATATCATCTCCTAATAACTGAATTATTCTTTGTGCTCCATTTTATTCCCACTTGATAGAGCAGCAAAAGAAAGGGGAACATGAAGAACGAGATGCCCAATTTAATTTTATTTGATTGTCTGGTATTAAACTTCAGAAATTCTCTCAGATAGTGAAAGCAATCCATTAAGCCCTAACACTTACAAGAGTCTGACATGCATATTTAAAGATACAGTTCTACATCATGCCCCCAGATTTTATCTATTGATATCTTTCTTCAAAATCTAGGTTTATGTGGAATAACAAAGAGATTTGAATGTAACTTAATTAAGATGTTGTAAAAAATGTTCCCAAAATACATTTCAACGAATTTAGAATAACATATTTCTGATAGAGGATACTTTATTTTTTTTGCTTGGAGACAGTTAATAGATATGAGAGTGCAAAGTGAAGTGATGCTGGCATTTCTGCCCATTTATTTTGCCCTATCTGTCCATTCCTACAAAGATCAGAATCGTGCAGGGTATTCCCTGTACCACTCTACAGAAGATGGACTTTAAAGAAGCAGGATCAGAAAAGTATTGACCACCTTTGAACTATGATATTGCTGAAAACTCCTGAGAATATGATAGACAGCCAAGAAAACAACCAGTGAATCATTGAGTATAATCAAGCCCGAGCTCTCACTTGAAACTCAAATGGCCAGGCTTAATTATCTTTCTTCAAACATCTTATGAGAAGACCTGGCTCTCTGGACAAGGCTTCAGTGTTGAGAAAGGTAAAAAGAAATAGAAGAAGAGGACAAACAGAAGAAAGGTAGATGGACATAGTTACAGTGGTGTTGAGTGCACCATTGGGAGACTTGAAACACCAGGTTAGGGATAGATCATTATGGAAAAAAATGTATCTATGTGGTTGCTAGGAGTTTTTTTTAAAATGACTAGATGGCACACAATTGATTACTATAAATTCTAAGTAAATAATTTTATTGCCTTATGGTTATGAACACTTATCTAATATAGAGTTATGGACTGAATCTCAACTACAGAATCTCAACTGTATTTCTGAAAGACAGGTAAGGCTCATAGGATGGAATAGCCCCATAGATGGGGGATGAAAAATATTTCAATTGGTAAACCATAATTTCTTCAGAAAATTAGTGGTGTTTTATGTATTTAAATCCTGTAATTTAAATCCCAGCAGCCGGTTAAGTCTCACAGAGGTAGTTTTCTCTGGGTCCCATCGACTAAACAATGTCATCTGGCGGGACCCAGGGGAAGAGCCTTCTCTGTGGCGGCTCCAACCCTCTGGAATCAACTCCCCCCAGAGATTAGGACTGCCCCCACCCTCCTTGCCTTTCGTAAACTCCTTAAAACCCACCTCTGTCATCAGGCTTGGGGGAACTGAGACATCCCCCCCCCCTTGCCTATGTAATTTTGTGCATGATATGACTGTGTGTATGTATTTTATCTATTGTTTTTTTTTTCTTTTTAGACTTTTTAATGTATTTAATGTTATTTTAGATTTTAATTATTAGATTTGTTACCATGTATTGTTTTTATCACTGTTGTGAGCCACCCCGAGTCTACAGAGAGGGGCAGCATACAAATCTAAATAATAATAATAATAATAATAATAATAATAATAATAATAATAATAATAATAATAATAATAATAATAATAATATAAAAATAATAAAAATGATATTTCTGTGACTTGCATTTTCTGTTGATATCCTGAAAGTACACAGTTTAGCTTTCCTGAACAATTATATTACTCCCCCAAATCCCACTGGCCGCAGTTATTGGGATTTATGAGAACAATAAATAATATCAATCTACTCAAAGGACATCAAACTGGAAAACATGAGACTGGGGTTGCTTAAAAATTTCTCTGTTTATAATATTCTTGATATTGATGATAGGCTGCTTTAGTCTTACTCTCCCACTTCCCTTTTGATTGTTAGATGTATAAAAAAGAAGAGAAAATTTGAGGAAAAAAATGATGAGGGGAAAAAGAAAAGCAAAGGGAAACATTGAAAAATAGTTATATTGAGAAGGCGGGCAAATATTTTTAAGCTCAAAATTGCCTAGAATTAGAATGTGATTTGAAACACTAGCCAACACGAATTTATTCTGATATTCCATCCAATGAGCCTTACCTGTCTCTCAAACATAGTTGAAATTCAGTCTAGAACTGTATATTAGATAAGTGTCCTCCCACTAGAAAGCAATAAAATATGCCCATGTCACACCAACACTCCGCAGTCTGCATTGGTTGCCGATCAGTTTCCGGTCACAATTCAAAATGTTGGTTATGACCTATAAAGCCCTTCATGGCACCGGGCCAGATTATCTCAGGGACCGCCTTCTGCCGCATGAATCCCAGCGACCAGTTAGGTCCCACAAAGTGGGCCTTCTCCGGGTCCCGTCAACTAAACAATGTCGGTTGGCGGGGCCCAGGGGAAGAGCCTTCTCTGTGGTGGCCCTGGCCCTCTGGAACCAACTCCCCCCAGAGATCAGAATTTCCCCCACCCTCCTTGCCTTTTGTAAGCTCCTCAAAACCCACCTCTGCCGTCAGGCATGGGGGAACTAAGATAATTTTTCCCCTAGGCTTCTATAATTTATGTATGGTATGTCTGTATGTATGATTGGTTTTATAACAAGGGTTTTTAGATATTATAGTATTGGATTTTTACATTCTGTTTTTGTCACTGTTGTTAGCCGCCCCGAGTCCACGGAGAGGGGCGGCATACAAATCCAATTAATAATAATAATATTAATAATAATAATAATAATAATAATAATAATAATAATAATAATAATAATAATAAAAGGCAGTGAGACAACAGTAAAGGCAAATTGGGTCTTTATTCAAATGAGATTGTTTGTTTTATTGATGTTATTTCTTTGTTTTGTGTTTGTTAGATTTGCGTGGGAATGAAGAATCGAGAGATAGAACAGTTTATTTATTTATTTATTTATTTTGTCCAATGCACAATACATATTGAAGAGGATAGACATGAGTTATTATATATAAAGAAAGGATATAAAAGTCCAATACACAATGGGGGTTTTAGTGGGTATATATCAATATACACATAGTAAAATACATGATGAAGGTTATAGAGGAGATACTCATAGTAAAATATATCTAAGAAATAATAGAAAAGAAGATATAGGAATAGAACATACCAATGAAAGAATAGAAGAAGAGATATAGGAATAGAGGAAAGGTATATAGGAGATATAGGAGAGCAATAGGACAGGGGACGGAAGGCACTCTAGTGCACTTGTACTTGCACCTTTATTGTAGTCAGCAAATATTAGGCAAAGAACTGGCTGTGAGCAGCAGGGAAGCCACTTTTAAGAGCTTTCCTGCAACCTGGCCAGCCAATGACAGTTGTTCAAATTTGCTGCCACTACATTGGACAATCAGTGGCAGCTATGCAAATTTACTATGTACATCAGTTTGCAACAGTGTTGGTGACTACACCATAAACAAATAGCTCCAAACTCCCATGTCAGTCAATCCAGGTTGAAAGAAAGTTAGACCTCCAGGAAGTCTGTCCCATGATACTGGAGAATGGGAGGCAATTGATTCCAGAGCTTCAGTAGGTGGATTGGGAAAATATTGTCAATTTATTTACAGAGTAGCAAATATGCATTCATGCTCCATTACCACACATTTTCTACTACTGAAGAGGGTATAGAACCGATTGATGCAAATGACTCAAATGAGTAGTCTAACCACATCGCACTACTATTAATCTTTTCATTGTCCCCATCACCCATCTCTTCCTACAAATGACTATATTACTGTAACTTTGTTGCTTATATCCTTACAATTTATATTGACTGGTTCCTGTTGTGTTTGGGCCTGGGCCAGCCATTGCTCCCACAGATGGGAGAGACGCGGCACAAAGTGAATGTGAAAGCCTGGCTGACAACCAGGAAGATGTGGCAGACACCAAGGAAGATGTGGCAAACAACTAGGAGGATTCAGCAGACAGCCCAGGGGATTTGGCCTGCAGTCCCTCAGACAGTCTTTCCTCCCTGAGTTCTTCTGCAGATCAATATATTGATCTATGTAGCCAAAGAGCTATGCAAAGAAGGGATCGCTTTAAGGAGTATTACAAATCATTATAGGAGCACCTGGGCTGGGTGTGGTTCCCTTAATGAGGGATAAAAGGGAACAAGGGCCAAGGCAAACTGTGGCTGTTTATCTGTGTTGTTTTGTGGTCCCTGCTTTGAAGTTTCTGTGCCGTTGGAGTTTTCAACCCAGCTTTTTCAGGTGAAAACTCTGGGACTTGCTGTTTGCTTCAAAGATTCAAAAGGACTCCTGAAATGTCTTTGCTCATTCCAGGTTCTCTCTGTTTGTTTTTCCCTATGTTTTTTGTATGTGGCTGAAGTAAGCCTTGCATTGTTTTCGGACATTATGAACTGTTTTTTGAGTAAGCTATTTTTGTTTATCCAATACAAGTTTGCTGATTAGCAGAGCACGTGTGTGTTTGATTTCTTTTCATTGGACTATTACGCATTGTCGAGCCAGTCAGGCAGAACAGTTCCTAATATGATTTGATTGCTTATTTATATCATTAAGTGCTGTATCTTATGATTCTTGACAAATTTATCTTTTATTTTATGTAATACTGGGAGCAATTGCGCCCAAACAAATTCCTTGTGTGTCCAATCCAATAACACTTGGCCAATAAAATTATATTCTATTATATTGTTGGTCCATTCTCACAATCTCCAGTAGCATGCTAAATAAACTTTAAACCTTGTCAAATTAATGTGTCTATGAAAGAGGGAAATAATGGAGCCTTAAGAAAGCACTGAGGGCAGAAAGATGAGATATAAATTGTGGAAGGAAAGAGTAAATCTGATAATTGCACACTGACCTCTAGAGATGGATGCATTAGGGCAGTGTTTTCCAAACTTTTGACTCCTTCTGTAATTTTCATAATGCTTAGGGGGTTTTTTTTCCTGCTTAATGTCTACAAATTTTGAAAAAGCAACTTCACATAAATATGAAGTTGGAAAAGGCAAGATGTATTTCAGAACTTTTTTTGAACATGTAGCTCCACCAAACTCTTCCTGTACTCCTGGGGGTATGCGGAGCACACTTTGGGGAACACTGCATTAGGGAAACACCAGTTTTTGTCAGTGGAAGAAGAGCTCACAAACTGCTCTATTATTTAATTTCTCTAAATGTGATTTAGTGGTACAATGTTACCTCGATTTTCGCGGGTGATGCATTCCGAGACCGCCTGCGAAAGTCGAATTTCTGCAAAGTAGAGATGTGGAAGTAAATGCACTATTTTTGGCTATGAACAGTATCCCAAGCCTTCCCTTAACACTTTAAAACCATAAATTACAATTTTCCATTCCCTTAGCAACCATTTAGATTATTACTCACCATGTTTATTTATTAAAGTTTATTTAAAAAAATATTTTTTAAAGACAGACAAAGTTTGGTAATGACATATGACGTCTTTGGGCAGGAAAAACCGTGGTATAGGGGGAAAAACCGTGAAGTATTTTTTAATTAATATTTTTGAAAAACCGTGGTATAGACGTTTTGTGAAGTTCGAACCCGTGAAAATCGAGGGAACACTGTAACATGTTCTACACAACTTTCCCAATTTCTGCCATTTTTTTAAAGCAAACTGGTGAATAGCAGCAGACTCTTTATGCTACCTGTGATGTAGTAGAATCCACCATAGAAAACTACATAATTTCACAATGAACAAAATCCATGACATGATCATCAATAAAACAAGAACAACAACAATAAATATCTGTACATGTGGTGGAGGAGGGTGGCAATCCTGACAATATTTCATTTATGCATTTTATAGAAGTGTTGCTAGTATGAATGGCCATTTACATTAAAAAAAATAAAAATCCATAATTTCAAAATAACTGAAGATTTATAATAGGTTTACTTGTTGGTCCAGTTTGAATTCCAAAGGCTTGTTTCCCCTTAGCAGACAGACCTATCTCTGTGGTGATGAGCAGGCATCTACAGGGGGCCTCAAACCAAAAGAAATCTTCTTTCTGTTGTTTGCTTGGAACTTTTTTTCCCCATTTCTTTCCTAAGAAAGGAGCTTGCAGCAATTAAAAACCAAGACAACAATCCCTCTGGGGACGGACTGCCCGCCTTCTGTTGATAACACAACAATTTATAAGAATCAGAACTAGATACAGATTCTTCCAAAAAAAAAAAAAAATCCAGAGAAGCAAGAGAAATCAATTAGATGTGAAAAGTTTTCCCCCTCATTAAGGTTGAAATTTCTATTACTTAAAAACAGAATCATAGGCAGTTTCAGAATGCTACAAATCTGCCATTGCATGTAAAATTAATGGTTTGGTAAACTCAGACACTTGCTGAGACCCCATCCATGCTTGAAGACCCATCATTTACACAAGTTTGTTAAAAAGGGGTCCCTCCTGTTCTCTATTTCTGTGTCCCATTCCCTTTCATCTGTAATTTTCCAATATCTATTTCCATAAGGACTACTCCACAGTTCCAATATATTCAGTGTCTCCCATCCATATCAAAAATTCTCCATTTTTATCTTGCCACTGAACTGCACAGGTATAAATACTTTGATTCATAGCAATAACTCCCAAACTCATATTTCAGTCAACTGATGATAGCCCCTTAGTCTTGATGTTCATTATTATTATTATTATTATTATTATTATTATTATTATTATTAATTGGATTTGTATGCCGCCCCTCTCTGCCGACTCGGGGCGGCTAACCACAATGACAAAAAACAACATGTAACAATCCAATTTAATAAAACAACTAAAAACCCTTATTATAAAAACCAAACATACACACAAACATACCATACATAACTTGTAATGGCCTAGGGGAAGGAATATCCTAACTCCCCCATGCTTGGCAACAAAGGTGGGTCTTGAGTAATTTGCGAAAGACAAGGAGGGTGGGTGCCGTTCTAATCTTTGGGGTGAGTTGATTCCAGAGGGCTGGGGCCCGCCAAACGACATTGTTTGGTCGATGGGACCCGGAGAAGGCCAACTCTGTGGGACCTTATCGGCTGCTGGGATTCGTGCGGTAGAAGGCGGTTCCGGATGTATTCTGGCCCAATGCCATGTAGGGCTTTAAAGGTCATTCATACTAAGAGTACGCCCAAAAATAGAAGTTTCTCTTACAACTTTCTCACTTAATTTATATACTTCTATCAGGTCTCTCTTACATCTTTTCCAGGGGCAAAGGATAATCAGTTCTTTTACTTAGCTCTAAATTTTCCCTATCATACTAAAGAGGTAAAATGCTCAAGAGCAGGATGAGTAATCCCTGGCCCCGAGGCAGATATTTGTAGTATGCGGAACTCTTTCTTTTCTTTCTTTCTTATGATCCCTGGAGTCCAGCTGACCCAGATGCCAATTGTTTGTGACACAACTATTGAACAAGGGTGCTGTGACCCACAGCTTTGAAAAGGTTGTAATGTTGCAAAAAAATTGAAGAACTCTGCTGATTTGTTTTGTCCCATAATGTGTGAAATGTAAATAAACATAACCATGCAATTGCTACCTCTTACTAAAACAATCCAGTCTTACAATACCACCTTAAAATTGAATCATTGTGTTACAATGGCTCTATTAGCATTTAAACTATCAGTAAGCTAACTTTATTTTAGCTGTAACAAACTGCTATGGCATTTCCTTAAGATTTAACTTTTAAAATATTTAAAGTAGGCTTTTCAACTTGGTGCTTTACAATTCCAATGATTTTTACTCTATAGTCAATGAATGCTGCCTGAAATTTTTGGAAACTGTAGCTCCAACACATTTGGGAGATACCAGAAAAGGCAAAGCTGGTTTAAGATATTTTGTCCCTCAAAATCTTCCCTTCCCTGACTTTAATTATTTCATCATTCTGACTTGAATTCATATTAAACAGAATACTTTGACCAATGTCATTAAGTGCCTAAGGATAAAGCAACACTGGATACAATATGCATGTGCTTAGATATATAAAAGTTGTGTATGAAAATTTGAACTAGAAGTGACTCTGCAGTCCCGGTTTAGAACTTCATAGTCTCCCTAGCACAGAAGGGATGGTAAAAGTCCATTGTTGTAGTCACTTTAGGTGGTGCACTCCTGGTTTTTGGTGGTGCCTGTCTTCAAAGCTAGTGGAGTTTTCATAACACAGGGCTCACCAGAGGCTTCTGTCATCAGCTGCAGCTTCTTCTTCCCTTGGTTGGACTAGGCTTTCTTTCACAGTTTCTTTGTAGCTTTTGCATGGTTGACTTTGAGGTATCTTCCCAGACTATAAAGCAACTGGTGAGGTATATGGCAGTTATCCATTCTGATGGTGTGTCCCACTCAGTCTTATCCCAGTCTTGCCAATGAATGCCAAGGATGGAGCAGTGTGAATGCATAAGAACTTTCTATGGGATTATCTCTTCTCTTCTATATGGATGTGAGTCCTAGATTCAGTACCAAAGGAATGTCAAGGAAGAAAACATTGTAGGACAACCTAGAAACATAGAAGTCTGACGGCAGAAAAAGACCTCATGGTCCATCTAGTCTGCCCTTATACTATTTCCTGTATTTTATCTTACAATGTATATATGTTTATCCCAGGCATGTTTAAATTCAGTTACTGTGGATTTACCAACCACGTCTGCTGGAAGTTTGTTCCAAGGATCTACTACTCTGTCAGTAAAACAATAGTTTCTCATGTTGCCTTTGATCTTTCCTCCAACTAACTTCAGATTGTGTCCCCTTGTTCTTGTGTCCACTTTCCTATTAAAAACACTTCCCTCCTGAACCTTATTTAACCCTTTAAAAATATTTAAATCTCTTCTGAAGTTTTTGCTAACACAGAACTGCCAATACAATACTCAGATTGAGGATTCCTTTTCCCCAAGTGCATTATTTTACATTTGGAAACATTAAACTGCAGTTTCCATTGCTTTGGCCATTTATCTAGTAAAGCTAAATCATTTACCATATTACAGACCCCTCCAGGAATATCAACCTTATTGCACACTTTAGAGTCATCGGCAAATAGGCAAACCTTCCCTACCAAACCTTCCCCTAATAGTTACAGCCAAAGAGAATTAAACTGGCTATATGTGCATTCACAAAACCCTGGTCCATGATTCTAGCCCTCCATCTCATACTGAGACATGGGTAAAAGGGAGCTTGTATGTATTGTTTTGTTTATGACATAGAATCAGAGTGACAGAAAAAGATTGACACAGATCAACAGGACTAAATTTAGCAATGTTGGCCTGCATGTAAATTTATTTTCCTCACACTCTTTCTGTTAGCATTCCTTCCTCAAGGGTGAAAAAATAATAACGCAAAGAAGACAGAGGGTTGTCAGCACGCTGAGGTTTGCCCTTGCCTGATTTAAATCACGAGATAAGGATTATTTAAGACCATGAAGTTCATAACAGCAAGAATGTAACAAAAACAGGAAAAGAGAATGGCAAGAAGAAATGTACAGTTTCACTCATATTTATCTGAGCTTCTGTCTACTCTCTAGTGCAGTGATGGTGAACCACAGGTGGCATGTGGAGCCATATCTTTTTTAAAAAAATATTTCTTATTTTTTTCTCCACAATTACATATATATATTTTCCAATATCTCCTTAACAGTCGGCAATAGTCCAAACAAAAGAACCCAAGACTGACGAAGAGTCTTGCAGATAACAGCAGTTAACCCACAAGAATCTTACTGTTTTGGCAAAATGATGTGCCGGTGTCTGGAGGCTGTTGGGGCCTGGATGGGTGTCAACAGACTCAAACTCAACCCGGATAAGACGGAGTGGCTGTGGGTTTTGCCTCCCAAGGACAATTCCATGTGTCCGTCCATTACCCTGGGGGGGAATTATTGACCCCCTCAGAGAGGGTCCGCAACTTGGGCATCCTTCTTGATCCACAGCTCACATTTGAAAACCATCTTTCAGCTGTGGCGAGGGGGGCGTTTGCCCAGGTTCGCCTGGTGCACCAGTTGCGGCCCTATCTGGACCGGGACTCATTGCTCACAGTCACTCATGCCCTCATCACCTCGAGATTCGACTACTGTAACGCTCTCTACATGGGGCTACCTTTGAAAAGTGTTCGGAAACTTCAGACCGTGCAGAATGCAGCTGCGAGAGCAATCATGGGCTTACCTAGGTATGCCCATGTTTCGCCATCACTCCACAGTCTGCATTGGTTGCTGATCAATTTCCGGTCACAATTCAAAGTGTTGGTTATGACCTTTAAAGCCCTTCATGGCATTAGACCAGAATACCTCCGAGACCGCCTCCTGCCGCACGAAACCCAGCGACTGATTAGGTCCCACAGAGTGGGCCTTCTCCGGGTCCCATCAACTAAACAATGTCGGTTGGCAGGCCCCAGGGGAAGAGCCTTCTCTGTGGCGGCCCCGACTCTCTGGAACCAACTCCCCCCGGAGATTAGAACTGCCCCTACTCTCCCTGCCTTCCATAAAGTTCTTAAAACCCACCTTTGTCGTCAGGCATGGGGGAACTGAAACATCTCCCCCGGGCACGTACAATTTATGTATGGTATGTTTGTGTGTGTGCTTGTTAGTATATCGGGGTTCTTTTTAAAACTTTTTTAAATATTTAAATTTATTTGAATCTATTTGGATTTGTACGATTTGTTTATGCCTGTTGTGAGCCGCCCCGAGTTCACGGAGAGGGGCGGCATACCATTCTAAATAATAAATAAATAAATAAATAAATAAATAAAATGCCCAGGAACAATTTGCAGGCAATTTGAAGATTTCAAAAGAGAGCAAAAACAGGCTTGAATTCAAAGGCCAAGAATTGTAAAGAACAACGTTGTTTTCTGAAAATTCCTCCATGGTTTTTGTTAAATCCTTACTGGAATGAAGGACTGCAATCAATGGGTAAGAACGATTCTTTATTGTACAAGAGGTAACGGGTTACAGAACAGAACAAAGACAAAACATGGCCGTGCCTGGCAGCTATATATAAGCCGGGCTGCCAGGCTGAGCCAACCAATCACCTTGCAGTATTTTCCCGCCCAAGGAATGTGGGGCGGGTACAAGGCCTAACTGTCCTCTGGACACAACAGTTTTCATCACTTAAATAGGCTATAGGAATGGCCAATTATATCCAAACCTTGCTCCCGAGTTGCCCTTCTCCTCAAGAGCCATTCCTGCCTTTTGGCAGCTTTCCGCATGCACCCATTGAGAACAGGCTTCTCTTCTTTTTCTTCATCATTCATGGCCTCTGGCAATGAGCCATCTCCATCCTCCTCATTGTCCAATTCTGAGGCCAGCTGCACACCCCACTGGCAAATCGCAACACCAGTCTTCTTGCTGTCTGAATCTGCAACCAGCTGCACAAACTGCAACAGCTCCAGTGTACATGTGCACACTGACCAGCTAAAGTTTAGCCTTCTTTTCAGCTATTTTTGCTCTCCCCAGGGTTCAGGAAAGCTTCCTGAAGATGGCGAAAATGTCCCAATGGCCCAACCAGAATTTCACTTGCGTGTGTCACCCCCAGCCTCTTTTTCACTGTCAAAGGTCTTCAGGAACTTCTTCAGCTTTGGACAGTTGCAGCCAGGCCTCCCACACCTTGTCAACTATGGTTGTGGGCACAGATATGCAAGCTATCACACACATGCACCCTTTGGGCACCCAAGCCAAAAAAGGTTCACTATCACTGCTCTAGTTCATCATAAATTAAATCCAGAACCAGGTTGGCTAAGCAGTGGAATCCATACTTGATATGTAAATTGTTCAAGGAAGTTTAAAGCAGGATTTGCAACAGCCCAAACAAGCTCTACCCTTTTCACTGCCCCTGATTTACTATCTGTTGTCTTGCTGTTAGGAAAAGGTATAGGGTAAGGAGCGAGAACTGATGCCTTCCTTTTCCTTCCTTCCTAGGTTCAATGTAGAGCTTCTGTTTAAGATACATTGTACTGTTCCACTCTTATGAGCCATCTTTCTGGAAAAATAAAACACCTTGACCAGGGTCTTCTTTCTGCCATCAACCATGAGTAAGAGGGAGATTTCTTCACCTGAGCAACTTCCCCTCAAATAAAGATTTGTTTATTTGTTTGTTTGTTTATTTGGATTTGTATGCTGCCCAACTCCCAAGGGACTCTGGGTGGCTCACAACCAGAAAATAACATACATAATGTAATACTAAAACCCCTTAAAACTGTTTAAAACAATTTAAAACCAACAATTAAAAACAATTAAAACAGTTTTTTTTAAAACATGCATGTTATTAATGGTTGGATCCCGATGCTGGA
This sequence comes from Erythrolamprus reginae, assembly GCF_031021105.1. NCBI lineage: Eukaryota > Metazoa > Chordata > Lepidosauria > Squamata > Dipsadidae > Erythrolamprus > Erythrolamprus reginae. The sequence continues at coordinate 75,391,795 of NC_091951.1, forward strand.
AAACCCAGGTCTTTATGGCTTTCCAGAAGGCCAGCCTGGTGGGGATAGTCCAGATCTCGGGAGGTACAGTAGCTGGTTCCAAAGAGTCATAGCAGCCACAGAGAAAGCCCTCCTCCATGGGCCCATCAACCAATACTGTTTAGCTAACAGGACACAGAGAAGGCCAACTCTGTGGGCCAGGAGTGGAAAGCAGCCGGTGCGCTCAGGTGCTCCAGCCCGGTAGGAATTTCTGGGATGCGTGCATAGCTGTGCACCCCAACACACACCCGTATGAGATTTGGTTCTGTGCATGCACGGCAAGTGAAATCTTTGTGTGACAACGCTTGCGGAAGCGAGAATTGGATGGGGTTTTTTTTGCTTCTGTACATGCGTGGAAGCAAAATTATCGGTGAAAATCACCAAAATTTCACTCATGCATGCATCCTCACATGAGATTTTGTTTGCTGTGCATGCGCAGAAGCCCAATCTCACACCGACATGCACACATGCCCAATGGGCTCATGCGCATCTACCATGGCCTTGGTGGGCGCTCCAATAGAAGGTAAGACAAGCGGCCTTTCACTGCTGTGGGCCATTATTGGCCCATCAAAGGAATCAATTGCCCATTTACTACAGGGGGAAAATAAAAACAAAAGGCCACTTACATGAAACTGTGCTTGCAAACCTCAAGAACAATAGCAATCACAGTATAAATCAATGGCTTTTCCTGTTGTGTCCCCATCCCTCTCTCTACCTTAGTTCTAGCCCACTTTTATTGCTGCTTTCAACTACACTATCTCTGTGGTATCTAGTTGGAATCACTGCTCTGCTTCTCCCTCCCCCCTCCCCCAGTGACCTGGATGCTTTTCCTACTTAAGGTCTTGCTATATTTAGTGTCTATTGTGGTTAATGAAGCTTAATGAAAATAATTAAGAGGAACTAGAAGAAAAGAAATTAATTTCCATGACTTGAAAGAACACGGGCAGGAACTTCAGAAGCATCGGCAACTTAGGACAGGACGATAGCAGCTAGAAACATTAAGGAAGGAAATGTATGGCACACTGGGGGAAAATGGGAAAAGCACAGTAAAGTAGCAGCTGTTGTATTTACTTCAATTAAAGAACATCATAAAGGGTGTGTTAAGAAATAGGAGAAACACACAGAGGAAACCCCAAGGCTCCTTGGTGATCTAAGGAGTTTGAAAAGTCAAGAAGTGCTCTTTGTCCCTAACTTCAAAACATCTTTCATTTTTGCAGAGTCTGATTAGCAAGATGAGACTGGAGAACCAAAAAAGAAGCAGTGTTGGCATCGCTTGAGAGACATTGAAAGTAAGGCAAGGCAGATGGTTCGCCTTTGTTGGAAAGGCTGCTGCTGCTGCTGAGCTTCAAAGGGGAACCCAGTCCACCTGTTCCAGTGTACCGGAATATTTTAAGGCATTTCAATCAAGATCAGTTTCTATTTAAATATTTGTAATATGCCTATAAATATAGCAGATCCTTACAGAAGGCAGATTTCGATATGGCATAAATATGGGAGGGGAGAAAGATTTTCCATTTAGAAACCAAAATTCTTGAGAGTTAAATGTCCACCTGGTTCTTCTCATGTGCACCACTTTACATTTTCTCAAAGAAATGAATAACAGCAAAACATTGTCTCAATCAGGAATGACTGGCATTGAAGCCAGCTAACCTACAACTAATCTTGAATCTCTTTCAGCTTTTCCCCCCAGGCTTTCAGTTACATCAAGAGTGTGGTTTTTTCCCCCCTCCAGTGTGAACATCTTCATAGATATTTATTTTCATAGTACGGAAAAAGTTCAGAAAGAAAGGATATGATGTTCATCCATAATTTTTGGAAGAGGACCTTGACATCTTGGGTGTGTGTGTGTGTCAAGATTTAACGTGAGGGAGAGGTGCACATAGTCAGCCTCACCCTCTCTTCCCAGATTCTATCTTGCTCCAATATCAGGATTAAAGTCAAGACAGTTGAAAATGGGCTGTGTGCAATGGTTGACCAGGGCATCTTTCACGTCTTGCTGTGCTTTTAGTGTACCACATCGCTTGCAGAGATCTCCTTCATAGCGGTTGTCCTAATCAAGTAGATTTTATCCACTTATTCCATTGGAATCTGTTCACATGCTACGAATAGACAAGTCCATGTGTCATTGAAGGTCAAATGGGATGAAAATTGTGGTGGGATGGCACAATGCTGCTTTCAATATTTTCACAAATGCATTCAATCCAGTGGATAATTTTGGTTTAATCCTAGGTTGTTGTTTTTCCCCCCTTCTAATTTTCTGGATAAATGGAGATTTGTTTATTCCCTTGATAGCCTTAGCAAACAGCTGAACAATTTTTACATAATAGATCTCTCCAGCTTGAGAACCAGCAGTTCAGGGGTTGGGTTCCTCCTGGTTCAGATCAGTTCACCTGAACTAGTAGCGACCCACTGGTGACATCATGATGATGTCACCAAACCAGATGGGTCATTGCTGGTCCATGGGTGCCGCCATCTTTATTTTTTAAAAAATTTTATTCCGAGCATGTGCAGAAGCTGGGTTTCTGGCACTGTGCATGCAGTTTCCGTCTTTTGGGGGGCTTTTTATTATTACTATGATTTCAGATTTTTTTTGGCACTGCGCATGCGTGCTCACGAGATGCAGGAGGAAGTGAGCCAGGAGCAAGGTAAATTAGAACCCACCCCTGCACCAGTTGTTGCCTTACCAGACTTAGTCCTTATGGGGCACAGGTGTCAAACTCGATCACATCATGTGCCAAGCCAGGGTTGCTATGGCCTGTTCATGATGCATGTGGCCTGTGGACCACCAGTTTGACATCCCTATTATAGGGGATACTTTCCACTTTCACAAGAAAATGTGAAAATCCATGGAAAAATAAGAATGGCCGCATAATTATTTCTATTCTTTTAAAAAATTTCTTTAAAAAAGAATCAGAAGTGTATTTTTTTTTAAAATCTATCCCTTGTGAAAACTTTAAAAAAGATAATAAATATACTTCATTATGTCTCTGTCTCACAGTGTTTATATCCTAATATCACCTTTGACCCTAACAAGTTTGAGTCCACTAAGATTCACTTGTGCTACTTCTCCATGTTTCTAGAAATTAGATTGAAATCCACCTTTTAAAGATCATAACATGTAATCCACCCTAGATCAATTTTTGTGATATTATAACAACACAATGCAACAGGTACAAAACGCAATTGACATAATACCTCAATTTGTACAGTACTATTATTTATTTATTTATTTATTTATTTGTTTGTTTGTTTGTGTATTCATTCATTCATTCATTCATTCATTTGATTTGTATGCTGCTCCTCTTTGAGGACGCAGGGCGGATCACAACATATTCGCAGATGACACCAAACTGGCGGGGGTAGCCAATACACTAGAAGACAGGCTCAAATTACAGAAAGACCTAGACAGACTAACACAGTGGGCCCACACCAACAAAATAATGTTTAACATTGACAAGAGCAAATTCCTTCACCTAGGCAGAAAAAACCCTTGACACACATACAACCTGGGAGAAACCCCTCTTAGCAGTAGCGACTGCGAAAGAGACCTCAGAGTCTTGGTGGACAATCAACTAAACATGAGCCAACAATGTGCAGCAGCAGCTAAAAAAGCCAACACAATCCTAAACTGCATCAACAGGGGATTACACTCCATGACCAGGGAAATCATAACACCACTCTACTACGCCCTGGTCCGACCACACCTGGAGTACTGTATTCAATTCTGGTCACCACACTTCAAAAGAGACATTGAAACTCTGGAGAAGGTGTATAAAAGAGCAACCAAGATGATTAAGGGATTGGAAACCAAGACTTACGAAGAGAGACTGAGGGAACTGGGGATGGATAGCCTAGAGAAAAGGAGGGCCAGAGCGGACATGATAGCAGTCTACAAGTATACAAGGGGATGTCACAGAGAGGAGGGGATCACTTTATTCTTCAGGGCACCAAAGGGCCAGACAAGGAACAATGGCTGGAAGCTGACCAAGGAGAGATTCAACATGGAGATAAGGAGGAACTTCCTGACGGTCAGAGCAATCAACCAATGGAACAAGCTACCAGCGGAGGTTGTGAACTCCAACACTCTGGACATTTTTAAGAGAAGATTGAACTGCCACTTGACTGGTGTACTATAGGGTTCCTGCTTAGGCAGGGGGTTGAACTCGATGGGCTTCATGGTCCCTTTCAACTCTAACAATAAATAAATAAATAAATAAATAAATAAATAAATAAATAAATAAATGAATGAATGAATGAATGAATGAATGAATGAATGAATGAATGAATGAATGAATGAATAAATAAATAAATAAATAAATAAATAAATAAATAAATATCAAAAGAACATAGCAAATACATCTAAAAATCCAATTAATATGACTAAAATACTTAAAAAGCTCCAAAATGATTTAAAACTGTTAGGCTTAACAGTGTACTTGCTTGTTTCAAGTAACATCTTAAGCATCTTTAACATCTAGTAACATCGAAAGCATCTTTATTTACTACTGATTTCAGGTTGAGAACTGGCCCAATCACTGGTGAGCTCCTTTCATAAAGACAGACAGCTGGGCTCTCTGCAGGCTCTCAGGCTACAAACAGATTAAGTCTTTTTTTATTGGGTATGTGAGCAATGGATGACAGTACACTTGAAAAGAAAAAAAACTTGTTTGGGTGCTATAAGAGAAACAGCTATTTTAAGAATTACCAATAGAAAGTCACAATGCCACTATTTCATCCTTTCCAGCTGATTAAAGATAAATGAGCATCATAAATGGAATGCATAAATCAATGGGATGTCTGGCACTCAAAAAAGAAAAAAATCCATGATGATTGCAGAAAAAAGCATCATCTGGAAACACACTTTGAAACCTGGAGTCAGACAATGGTAGGGTCCATGAGGAACATCTAGATTTCTCAGGTAGGGAAATTGCTGTGAAGCCGAGATGTTGGTATAACAGCAGCAGTTCCAACTAATCTCTACCTCAAAGCAGTGATGGACTACCAAAATTTTTACTACCACACTGGGGGTGTGGCTTATGCATTTTCTTTCAACATATTTCAGTGTAAATTGGGTGTTCTGGGGTGGAGCTCCATTTTTGCTAACCCACTGTGTTTTCCCCCCTCCCGTTCAGGCAGTAGCCCACCCCTGCCTGAAAGCCATAAGAGATTCTGATGACAATTACCCATCCCTGCCCCAGAGTCCATGCTGATGCCACACTCATAACCCAGCTAGGCAAATTTCAGAAAGGGCAACTTCCCTTCAGGACTCAGACAAGTCTTGGCAAAAGAGGGCTGTGAAAGTATTTGCTGACCCCTTGCATCCTGGACACAAAGTATTTCAACTCCTACCCTCAAAATGACGCTATAGAGCATTGCACATCACAACAACTAGATGCAATAATAGGTTTTTCCCCCGAATGCCATCACTCTGCTAAATAAATAATTCCCTCAACATTGTCAAATTATTTATAAAGTTTGCACTACTGCTAATCTTCTCATCATTCCCATCACCCATCTCCACCCACTAATGACTGTAACTTTGTTATTTGTATTCTTACGATTTACATTGACTGGTTCCTAATATGATTTGATTGCTTATTTGTACCTGAACTATCATTAAGTGTTGTATCTTATGATTCTTGACAAATTTATCTTTTCTTTTATGTACACTGAGAGCATGTGCACCAAGGCAAATTCCCTGTGTGTCCAACACACTTGGCCAATAAAAATATATATTCTATTCTATTCTATTATTCTATTCTATTCAGATCAAGTGACCTCCCGCTCTCCTTTAAATCATCCTCAAGAAGTGGCTCTTCAACCTCTTAAACACTTTCACAGGTGGAAAACATATAACCTCATAATTAATCTGTTGCATTTTAATACAGATACTATATACTCTCACTCTGATTTAAACAAAATCTCACTGTATCTGTTGTATCCTGGAATGGCTACCTTGTAACGCTGTAAATAGTTTGTTCCTCTTTTCCAGCGCTGTCTGAGCCCAAGCAGGAAGTCGCTCCTGATTGGCTCAGACGCGGCCGGCTCTCGCTTTGGCGGGAACCGCAAATGTATAAAAGAAGCGGTTTCTCCCTGCAGAGCCAGTCGGTACTCGCTGAATTGTCACTTTACCTTGCTGAGCTGTCACTTGTTCTCTGAGCTGAATAAAAGTACCGATTGCTCAAAACCCTGTCTCTGGGTCTACTTCACTGGCGACGAACGAACGGAAGAACTTCGCGTGCAACATGGACAAAATCCAAATCGGCCAGGCTCCAGAACTCTTCGATTCCGAGAAAATGACATGGGACGAGTACATGGCCACCTTCGAGATATTCCTCGAGGCGGCGGGAATGCAGGACGCCGGAGCCGATCGCAGACGGGCTATTTTTCTCAACTACTGCGGCGCAGAGATCCGTAGACTTGCCCAAACTCTCACCGAACCAGAACAAGCAAGAGCCACAGCGTGGGACGTCCTTCAACAGAAACTAGCGAGCCATTTTAAACCAACCAGACCAGCCATGGTTTACCGGCATCAATTTCACATGATGGCTCAGAGAGAAACCGAGTCAATCAGCCAATTCACAACGCGGCTTCGAACGGTACTTGCTCAATGCAAGTTTCAAGACCCGGAAGCTCGCCTTACCGACGCCTTGGTTTTCGGCATGAAGAGCAACACGGTGAGAAACAAACTCCTCACCGAAGAAGAGCCGACGCTACAAACCGTAATTAAATTAGCACAGACCGCGGAAGCAGCCGACGCAGCGGCAAGAGAATTAAAGGAGCACGGAAGGCGAGAAATCATTGCCAAAATCAACGCCGAGTCTCCCAGCGCCGTGGGAACAGACGACCTCAACCAGCCGACTAGAAACGGGGACGACTGCCTCCTCCTGCAAGACCAGCCGAGACATCCTAGAGCTACTCACCCAGCCCCCTGCGCGGGCTGCCGGGGAAATCACCAGCGCCATCGATGCCCCTTCCGAGACGCTACTTGCCACCGTTGCAACCGGAGAGGCCACATCGCCATCGCATGCAGGGCAACGGCACCAGAAGAAACGTTTGCCACACAACAATACCAGCAACCTCAAAACCAACCCCCCCAATCGCGAGAAAGGAGACCGTTCCGCAGCTCGGGTCAAAGGAACTACTCAAGCGCTAACCGCGACTACAATAGAGGTAACTCTAAATTTTTCGTGAATAACACGGCAACCAAAAAGGGGGCTAAAATTGTTATCTCATTGTTACTAAATAACCAGCCTTGCTCAATGGAGCTGGATACGGGCTCGAGATATACCATCATGCCCTGGGAAAAATTTAAACTATACATGCCTAATGTGTCTAAGGCTGACTTAACTCAAACCTCATTGGTGATCAGAGACTTCCAAGGGGGGGTAATCTCGGTCCTGGGAACAGCAAATGTACCTATTGCCTTTAAGAATGTGAAATGTACCCTTCCCATGCTTATTGTGACGGGGGCCAAACACTCCCTGCTGGGTCTAGCGTGGATGGAACCGTTGGGGATCGAAATTTCGGGTGTGTGTAATGTGAACTGTGATAATATGCCTAACTTTGTGAAAGAGTTCCCTGAAGTGTTCAGCCCCACCTTGGGATTGTATAAGGGACCCCCTATATCTTTCTCTATCGACCCCAAGGTCCCACCGGTCAGACTGAAACCTCGCAGGGTTCCCCTTCCGCTTCTCCCCAAGCTGGACATGCAGCTGGACAAACTCATTAGTCAAGGTATTTTGGTCCCTGTGGAACAGGGGCCATGGGAAACTCCCATAGTGACACCATTGAAGCCAGATGGCTCTTTAAGAGTTTGCGCTGATTACAAATCAACCTTGAATAAGGCACTCCAACACCACCCCTACCCCATCCCGGTCGTGCAACAACTCTTACACTCCCTGGGGGAGGGGAAAAGGTTCGCAAAGATCGACCTGGCCCAGGCTTACCAGCAGCTTCCGGTCGATGAACAAACAGCAAACGCCCAAACGATTGTAACACACAGGGGGGCTTTCAAATGCACGAGGTTACAGTTTGGGGTAAGCATAGCCCCAGGAATATTCCAGAGCATCATGGAACGCCTATTGTCAGGGGTAAATGGGGCAATCCCATATTTTGATGACATCTTAATTGCAGGGGAAAACCAGGGACAAGTGAACAAAAGAATAAGGGAAGTACTTAAGAGGCTACAGGACAAAGGGTTACGAATCAAGCCTGATAAATGTGTCTGGGGAACTGACAGTGTTGAATTCCTTGGGTATAAAATAGATAAGGAAGGTATCCACCCCACAACAGAGAAGCTGAGAGCAATTAGAGAAGCCCCAGAGCCACAAGATAAGAATGAGTTGCAGGCATTTTTGGGCCTCCTTAATTTTTATTCCGTTTTTTTAAAGCAGAAGGCAACAGTAGCAGAGCCTCTCCATCGTTTACTCCAGAAGGAAGCCCGCTGGACATGGGGGGAAACTGAACGTGAAGCTTTTTCTCAAATAAAAAATTTAATAACTTCTAAAAGTGTAGTAGTCCAATATAGTGCTTCACTACCCATTAGGCTCACGTGCGACGCTTCGCCATACGGCATAGGAGGAGTCTTAGCTCACGTTCTACCGAATAAGACAGAGGCCCCAATAGCATTCTTTTCAAGAACCATGACCAGCACAGAGAGGAATTATAGCCAGTTAGACAAGGAGGCTCTAGCATTAGTGGCAGGGGTAAAGAAGTTTCACAATTACATTTTTGGGAGAAGTTTTGAACTAGTCACTGACCACAAACCCCTACTAGGCCTGCTAGCCCCCAACAAGCCCACTCCACCTTTTATGTCTCCAAGACTAATCAGATGGGCCCTTTTCCTCTCAGGGTATCAGTATGAGCTCACCCACAAGGGGGGGAAGGAAATCAATCATGCAGACGGCCTCAGCAGATGCCCCATAGCAGACTTGGTAGAAGACCCTGTTCCTGCCACAGATGTGCTAATGATAGAACTCGAGGAAAACCCACTAACCACAGCAAAAGAGGTAGCTGCACACACGCAGCAAGACCAAATCCTTAAACAAGTGGTGAACTGTGTTCTAAAGGGATGGCAAAATGATATTGTTAAACCTGAATTGTGTGATTTTAAGAACAAAAGGCTTGAATTATCATATGTAAAAGGTTGTTTGCTGTGGGGGGATAGAGTGATCATCCCCAAACGCCTAAGGGAAAAGGTACTCAAAATGTTACACGTGGGCCATCCTGGGATTGTCAGGATGAAGAGCCTAGCAAGGGGGCATTTATGGTGGCCAGGGCTTGATGCCGATATTGAAAGTTGGGTTTCAAAGTGTGACCCGTGCCAAGAGTCTAGGCCCAGTCCCCCCAAAACAACTCCGGCTGAGTGGGAACAGCCTGCTGGCCCTTGGTCTAGGATCCACATTGATTTTGCTGGCCCAGTGGGGTCTCAGTACTTCCTAATAGTGGTTGATGCTTTCTCCAAATGGTTGGAAATAATAGCAATGAACAACATAACCACAAGTGCCACTATCAAGGTATTAAGCAGACTGTTTGCATCCCATGGTTGCCCTGATCTATTAGTGTCTGACAATGGACCACAACTAACAGCCAGGCAATTCGAATTATTCCTAGATGGCCTAGGGGTCAGACATGCCCTCATCTCGCCTTACTCGCCCTGGGCTAACGGGTTGGCAGAACGTTACGTAAGGGTGGCAAAGGAGGCATTGCACAGGTCAGGCCCTGGAGATGTGCAACAGAACTTGGACCAATTCTTATTAACCCAGCACATTACCCCTAACTCGCACACACATGTAAGCCCTGCAGAGTTATTGATGGGGAGAAAGTTGAGGTCACCATTAGACAGGTTAAATCCAAGGTTCTGTGTGAATAATAACCAAATGTGCATGAAACCAGAAAGAGAAATGTATTTGGGTCAAAATGTATATGTAAAATGTTTTGATGGAAATGTAAACTGGATGAAGGGAATTATTGTTAAGCAAAACGCACCCAAGACTTATATTGTTAAACTGGAGGATGGTCGTTTGTGGAAACGACACATAGACCACATTCGGAAACGAACTGAAAACCAATTGCAACAACCCGCTGACTCGGACTTTCCCCCTTCAACAGACTTTTGTACATTGCCCGAACTAAGAAACACGCAAAGAGACTTATCGGGCCAGGGGGAACCATCCAGCGACGCCGAGCCATCCTCGTCCTCCGAGGCCTTCGTTGGGCCCGCCAGGCCAAGTCCGCCGCACCGGGAGAGCAGCGGCGAGCCATCCTCCACAGTCAGTGGCGAAGGAGAAAATGGACTGCGCAGGTCAGCGCGAGAGCCTCGAAGGCCTCACCGATTGGACGACTTCGTCACGTGGCTTTCTTGATGGATGAGTCCAACTATGAGGGGAGGGGTGTTGTATCCTGGAATGGCTACCTTGTAACGCTGTAAATAGTTTGTTCCTCTTTTCCAGCGCTGTCTGAGCCCAAGCAGGAAGTCGCTCCTGATTGGCTCAGACGCGGCCGGCTCTCGCTTTGGCGGGAACCGCAAATGTATAAAAGAAGCGGTTTCTCCCTGCAGAGCCAGTCGGTACTCGCTGAATTGTCACTTTACCTTGCTGAGCTGTCACTTGTTCTCTGAGCTGAATAAAAGTACCGATTGCTCAAAACCCTGTCTCTGGGTCTACTTCAGTATCCATTTTGGTTCTAGTCTCTGTGGTGACAGAAAACATCTGGCATCTTCTCTCTGGCACCTTTTTATGATGTCATCATGTCTCTCAAATCATACTTCAATTTCCAGACTGAACTTCCCAGTTAAAACCTTTGAATCTTCTTTTTCATTCTCTTAACCTGTTCTGACCAATCATACCTTCTGGAATTCTACCCACAATGTGATACCACCAGTATGGAGTAGAGAGAGAAATAAGGACTTCACATGTGTTTTTGTGATGCTTCTTTTTTTTATGAAGGCCAGAACTGCATTAATCTTCTAGCAGTTGTCTCACATTGCTGACTAATCCTTGGCTTGTTGTCAATGACCATTCCCAAGTACCTTTCCAGATTCCAAGCCATGGATTGCCATTTTATATAATTCTTTTCCCTAAAAGCAATACAGAAGAGCAGACTAAGAGAATAACAGAGTTGGAAAAGATCTTGGATTTCTTCTAGTTTAACCTCCTGCTCAAGCAGGAAACGCTATGTTATTTCTGACAAATGGCTATCCAATTGTTTTTTTACAACTTCCAGTGATAGAGCATCCACAACTTCCACTGATAAATTGTTCAAAACTTATCATTTCTAGGTTGGTCCTCTCCTTGATTATTATTATTTATTTACTTATCTATATCTATCTATCTATCTATCTATCTATCTATCTATCTATCTATCTATCTATCTATCTATCTATTTATTAGATTTGTATGCCGCCCCTCTCCATAGACTCGGGGCGGCTAACAACAATAATAAAACAGCGTATGACAGATCTAATATTTAAAATAACTAAAAAAAAACTTATTAAAACCAAACATACACCATTCCATCCATTGTTTCCTGATCTGGCATTTCTGGTGAATAGATTAACTCCCCATACACACAAACACAAACGGGTCCTCGGAAAGGGGTAGCATACAAGTCTAATAAATAATAAGAAGAAGAAACACACTTCTTCTTTGTGACACTCCCTTCTACTTCACCTTGTTAATCCAGATTAAACTGCAGTTTTATAATCATTGCCTTTCACTGTAACCATGCATATCTTACAGCTTTCTAAGACTTTTGTGAACTCTGAAGTTCTTGCATTATGTCAAGGGGAGGGCATAACAATTCTCATGGCACCTTAATCCTAACCAATCATTTCTAAAAGATGGAGGTTAGATGCTTTGAATGAGATTTTTTTTTTAAAAAAAAAAAGTCTGCAAACACAGGTCAATCACAATACCTCTCATTTGGTCTTCTTAAAAAAAGAGTTGAAAAACAAATGTTTCCTTTCCTTTTTTTAAAAAAAAGTGGAAAAATAAGTCAGCCAGGCAGCTTTTTTTTTTCCTGGGTAGGTGGCAGTGCTATCCATGTAAGAAATGTTTGTTGATTTCAGAAGAGGAGATGTATCTATCCATTAATCTTTGTTGCGCGATGAAAAACTCACAGCAACATCCAAGAGGCTAATTCAGTCATTCATCATTTCCAATTATAATATGGATGAACCACATGCTGGTCTGCAGCAGCAGAATCAGCACTTGTAATGTTCTTGCCCTAGTTATAAGTGCAATAGAATAAAGTAGCAGCATGGTGAATGGCATCAGATTTGATAGCAAAGGTGGGTGATCACATTTTCAATTGTTCCATATTAATAGGAAGAAAAAAAATCAGAGGCAGGTTTCCAAGAATAGATGCAAAGTGAGCACTGTGCAAAACTGGCTGGTTTCTTTGAAATGTACATGTAATATAATGGAGAAATTGAGAAAAATAACCTTGCCTTCTTGCTTTTCTGGACTAGTGGGTTTTTTAAAAAAAAAATCTGAAATGCTACTTTCCATTGGCTGGGGAAATTCTAAACAGAATTAAATTTGTGAAGCTCCACTGTATGGTTCATTATATTAATTCAGCATTCTATCACCACATTCCATTCCATATACAGAGATTCAAGATGAGTTGGCCTTTGAAGAAAGCAGACTGAATAAATGCACCCTGCTACATATATGAATTTTTTTAAAAAAATAGACTATTTTCCCTAGTCCTGCCCCCAAATTCTAAATTTTAGAAACAGATATCAGAGTCACAATATCCTGTGCATGTACACCACAGAGGTGATATTCAGCAGGTTCTGACCAGTCCTGAAGAAACAGTAGCAGAAATGTTGAGTACTTTGGAGAATTAGTAAATACTAGCCCTGACTAGTCCCGCCCCATCTATTCTCTGCCTCCTGAGTCCTAGCTGATTGGGAGGAAATGGCAATTTTACAGTAAACTTCCCCCGGAGTGAGGAGGGAATACCCACCAAGCCACACCATGCCCACAGAACCGGTAGTAAAAAAAAAAAAAGAATCCCACCACACCAACCTTGTCCAACAAAAGAGTCTCCAAATATTTTGAATTAGAGCACCCATAAACCATAGGATGGAAATCCAAAGATACAAAAGGCAAACAATTGAGGTGGATCCTCAGATCAGCTTTAGGAAGAAAACAAAGAGAAACCTCTTCCAAACTCTTACCAAGAAAACTATAGATTCTGTCTCAACAGTTGCCAGGAGTCAATGGAGGCACAAAAACACAAAAAGGGAACTGTATCATTTGTGAAGATCCACAGCCATGATTTGCAAACCAACACCTGGAGTTGAGGTCCCTAGTATTGTCAAATGATAGTAAGAAAAATCTCTTGGTTGAAATCTTTAAGTCCTTTTTCACTTTAGTGTAAGATATAAAATCAAGCTAGATGGATTCAGGCTTATGCAGTTTAAAAAAAATAAAATCTAAACAAAATATATCCATGGCGAGTTGAAGAACAAATGATGAAATCAGTATCAGACATTGGAACTTAAGTTTGAAAAGATGGCAATTTCATGATGCTTTCAGTACATTAATGTGTCAGATTCGGGTTAATATCAAGGTTCCAAGTAACATCCTCAACAAAAGAAGACTCTGAGGCTAGATATTCCTCAAAGTGCCACTTTATTAGAGATGTCATATTGGCACATCTGGGAAAACCTGAATCTGAAAGCTTCCGGGTTTTCCCCATACAAAAGAAAGTTGAAGATGACCCTTCCCCTGTATCCACATATCCATCAAATGGTCCAATCATTCCTTCATCCCAACTGGAGATGCCTCCTAGTCATGCCACTCCAGGTGCAATTTGAAATGTCCTTGACTCCCATAGAAAATAATGTTATTATGGCTATCTATCTCTACCCCTCCATGCAATCCCCCCTCTCAGTTTCCCACAGCACTAAGTGTGGCAGCCCTGAAAATCCAAAGAAAACGATGGTCATTTTGGTACCAGCTTAGTTTGCTGCAGTTGCCACCAAGCAAAATTGAAGTCTAGTTAAAAATCCAGGATATTGGATCCAAAGGAAAACACTCTGTGACATTCCATACTTCAGCCAGTAGTGGTCCACAAGGTCAGGTGGAATTGTGTGGCTTAGTCAATTTTTAAAAGTTCTTTTAGTCTTGAAATAAAGTCCAAATTGTCTAATCGATTATGAAATGTCCTGTTGCCAACCAGAATGGAATTCAGCTGAAATGAAAGTTTGCTACAATGTTCCTGCCATTGGCTAATAACCCAGTTGAATGAGAATCTTTCTAATTACTAATTTTCATTATATCCAGATAGCAACTGGTGGTTTTCAAATTGACCACAACAGCACCTGACCAGAAGCAGAGTCTGAAGTGATTAATGACTCTTCCAGGTCATGGTTACCCCAAAGGTGATTTTTTCAGGAGGCATCTGAACTTTCTTGTTTTTCTTTGAAGACGTTTCGCTTCTCATCCAAGAAGCTTCTTCAGGAGAAGTTGATACTTAGAAGTTGACTGGATTCCATTCCCCACTATCCAGTCAGAACTGAAGAAGCTTTTTGGATGAGAAGCAGAATGTCCTCGAAGAAAAAACAAGGAAGTCCAGTTGCCTCCTGAAAAATCACCTTTGGGATGAGAAATTCCTTTACACTCAAGATTTAAAAAGAAGAAAAACAGCTGTGCAGACTGCAAAGGTCACATTGGATCAATTATATGAATCTATTGGACGGCCAGACTTTTTTTTTTTTCTGTTAAGCATTACCTACTGATCTGAAACCATCTCAAGCCCTTGGCCATGATCTAGAGAGTCATGTTGTGCTTGTTTGATCACAGAACAAAATTAAAAAGCCTTCTCCAATGATGGGCATGTGTACTTACATCCATCTTATAAAACAGATGGGAAAGAGCAACCATGATTGCACTGGGCAATTCACATTCAAATACGATTCACAACGTGAACACGCATCCAGATGTGCATCAGCATTCAATCTATGCATCCCTTATTATTTTTTTTAGAACTCCAGCATGAATACTTACACAAACAACATGCTGATATATGAGCATCTGCTCTGTTCTGCTCTGCTGGATATGGGCACAAACAAAAAGCCAACACTATATTTAAAGTTGTCTGTCTCCGATTCAGACCATGATGATTATTCTTTTCATAATCATGCAATCCCATTTTGTATTATCAACCTCACTAAAAATCAGAATGGAGAATCCATATTTTAATTGTGGTAGGTCATTATTCAATTCTGAGCATTGATCAGACTTTCCCTCGGTGCTTCACCCTGCGAGTTTTTGAAGCTTCAACAGAACAAGTGTTGTCCCAGAATGCATCACAAAGTCCTGTGGATCCTGGGATAATTGCCTGTCTCCAAGCTTTAGATGGAACACTTTGATACACAAAAATTTAAAACTTCTGACATTTATCACTCGAAAAAGCAGATAGTGGGAAAACCATTCCTATCAGATAAGATGTGCCAATCAAGATTTTGATACAGTTGGCTGTAACTTGAAAAGGGTACATTGCAATAGAGCTGCTGAATAAAGTGCAACAAATGTTAGATCTCCTGCACCCTGAGAATTTTACACAATGGGAACAATCCCTGTAATTGATAATGAACTGTTGTGGTCCAGGCATATGAACTTTAGATGAAAACAGCATCTGTACATAAAGACCCATCAGAATCTCATGCATTTTATTTTCAAATACTCTGCTTACCATATTTTTCAGAGTATAATACACACCTTTTTCCTCCTTAAAAGAAGCTTTTTTTCCAGCTCTAACTAAGTGCTAACAATCTTCCCAGCTCTTACCTTGCAGACTTTTTCATTGTTACTCTCTCCCAATAATGTTTTTCCGCCTCTAGGTCTTTGCAGGCTTTTTTTCATTGTGCTATTTCCTCCAAATAAGTTTCTTTCCAGCCCTAACCAGGTACTAACAATGTTCCCAGCTCTTACCAGCTTGCAAGTTCTTTCATTGTTGCTCTCTATGAAGAATGTTTTTCTAGCCCTGAGTCTTTGCAGGCTTTTTTTTCATTGCTCTACTTGCTCCAAATAAGTTTATTTCCAGCCCTAACCAGGGGCTAATAATGTGTCCAGCTCTTACCAGCTTGCAGGTACTTTCATTGTTACTCTTTCTGAATAAGATTTTTTTTAAGCCCCAACCAGGGGATAAAATAATGTGCTGAAGCTGATCAGACTAAGGATGCAGCCCAATAGGCAGATTTTTTCCCTTATTTTCCTCCCAAAAAAATAAGATTTGTCTTATATTATGATGTGTCTTGTGCTCTGAAAAATACAGTATGTTAAAATACCAACGTGAGTGTTCAACATGTATTTTCATGCATAGACACATTTGCATACAATGTTTTTGATGAATTGAAATTAATGAAATGGTAAACACTTTTGTGACTGAGCCAAAATGCACAATTTTTCTTTTTTGTTCAGTTTCTATAATCATGGAATGATAGCATTGTTAAATTAAAAGGGACTTCCAGATTATTTTATCAGCTACAAAGATTACAATTGATCAAAAATATGTATTCCAATGATAGGTCATTATTCTGAAAGCAAGAATAATGCTTTAGGAATAAACACCATGAAGTTTATAACAAAGAATAAGTAGCTAGCAATTCATACATTATGAAGAAAAGCTTAGCAAATCCTGTGAAATCATAAGGTCACATTTTTGATAGTAAATTTAGTTAAATCCTATTTCTCTTGTCTCTTTCTAAAAACACTAAAAGGGAAGCTGGGATTCCGAATCTGTCTTCTGAGACATGAGCAATTCTCACCCACCCTAGTTGTATGTCATCTGCATAATTGTTGAGCATTCCTATCCCTGTATCTCATCATTTATATACACATTGAAAAACATTGGACCTAGGGCAGAAACCTAACATTTCCTACTACATACCAGTACCTCCCTCGCTGTTGACTTATTTCTCTTAAGTAGCACATGTTGGGTAAAATTGTTAAATGCAAATCCATCTGGTAACAGATGACTTTAATATTTAGGAAAATCTGCATGAATCCTGAGACTACAATAGCTGAGACTAGATATGGAGGGCATTCACTCCTGGGAACGAATTAATCATCACTCTAGAAATGGTTACTGGGTCCTACATTTTGTGTTCTCGGGTTTTAATGGTTTTGTAATAATGACCAAACTCTGAAAAAAAAAACTGTGAAAAACTGATTGCTTTGTCATGAAAAAACGGCAAGATCAAACTAGATTCCAGAAGTCATAGTCAAGATATCGAGACTAATGACTAATGACCCTTAAAGAGCTCCCCTTCCTGAATTTGTCTGTCCTAACCCCATACCATGTTTTGTATTTAATATCATTGTTATTATCTTGAATAGTAGTAGAAAACAGGTTAGTTGTTTATGAAGAAAAATTGATAGATCCAGTTAATTATCTGACTGCTTTGCTAAAAAAAAAGAGAAAGAGGGGGAAGGGAGGGAGAGGAGAGAGAGAAAGAAAGAAAGGAAGAAAGAAAGAAAGAAAGAAGGAATGAAGGAACGAAGAAAGGAAAGTTAAGAGGTAGTTTCCATTAAAATCCCTGCATCTTTACTGGAATCATCTTTTGATGAAATACATTAATCCCTTAGAGAATTCCCATTATTTCTCGGTCCCATCTTCAAATTTACACCATCTGTATAATTTTTTTCTGCGTTATCACATTGCCACAAATATGGACGTGTTGTTATCTTTTACACAGACTTAGATAGCTGCTTGACTTCCCACAGATCACTCTCTTCAGCACCTTCATCTTCTCCTGGCACACTCTCATTCATCACTGTTCTTTGCTTCCCTTCCCCTTTTGAAGCTGAATATATTGAAGCACATTCCCCATCAGCGCTAGTAATTAAAAACTTCTAACCACAGGAACTAAGATGCCTCTTTGGGATCTATTCCAATATTCTCTTCCGTGAATGCCGACCTGCAGTTTTCCAGATATATCTGGACAACATATTTAAACATGTCTTACTTGTGCTGATGGAAATTGGAATCCAACATCTGGTTCCCCAACACGGACCGCATGCTACACAACGAAAGCAATCACCCCAACGCACATAAAGTCAGCTGTATACGGACATTATTTAACAGGATAAAAACTCACTGTAGCACACGGGCAGCCAAACAAAAAGAACGAGCGTATCTTTATCAAACTTGTATACGTCATGGCTACTCGAGAGATTTTATCCAACGGTGCGTCACACCCAGACTCCGGCAACCTACTGAAAGCGCAAATGAAACATCAGCGTGGAGGGTACTCCCATACATACAAGGGGTATCCGAAACAGCCGCACGCATACTGGCACCCCACGGGGTCAAAGTAGCGCATAAGCCAGATCAAACTTTGAGAAAATCAGTAATGCGCCCGAAGGAAACCTTAGTGAAGGAGGAGTCCTCCTCGGTAATTTACCGTATAAACTGCAATAATTGTGCACACCACTATGTGGGGGAAACGGCAAAAAGATTGAGAACTTGTATACACGAACACAAATTGGCGGTCCGACGTCATGAAGAGCGTTCCCAGATTTGGATACACATGGAGGAGCAGGATCATGGCTTCGATTTCCAGGGAACTGAGATTCTGGCGCGAGATGAAACCAAGGGAGGTCGCCTCCTAAAAGAAGCCTGGTTCTCTAATGAAAATTCTTTAAATAGACATATTGATATGCCATCGGCATACCAGGCTTTAAGGCACCAGCAACGACTTAAAGGGGATAGGTCATTAGGATTGGATAAAGCCCCTAACAGAATTCCCCAGGCCGGGCATAGAAACCAGCTAAATGAGGGTAGAGCAACCCCCAACGGGAAGCAAGGGAACATACTGGAGCAATACGGAGGTAGAGGTGGAGGGGCACAATTTAAGTCTAACATAGAGGACAAGGGGGGATTAGAACAGTGCAGACCTAAGACGAGGGCATGGGCAAAAAAATTGCAAGAGCAGACATGTACCACTATAGAAAGTAACAACGATAATGGGGGGGGGGAAGTAATACCAAACACCTCTGAATTATTGCCTCATAACTCCACCTCCTCCCTTGGGGAGGGAAAGAGGCAACAGACACGAGTAAAAGTGGTAGATCCCCCTTTAGCCAGCATGAGCAAGCCCACAATTAGGCTTGCCGCAGAGGGGAGGGGAGGGTGTGGCCCTATGACGCGGGCAATGAGCAGACTGAATAATGCTTTATAAAGGTGATTGTCTCCCATGGCATTTTAATACTCTGACGAAGTTAGCAGCACGCTAACGAAAGCTAAGTGGTTTTATTAAAGTTTTCTATGTTCCGGTGATCGAGATGGCTGCTGCCTCATCATTCACACACATACCTGGAACTCGCATTTTTAGGACTATTCTTGATACATACATATATATATATAAATATAACTAAAATTATAATTGCTCTTCTCTGCACTCTTTGTAAACGCTCAACATCTTTTGTTTTATATTGTGGCAACCCAAAATAGATGCAATATTACAAGTGTGGTTTTACACAAATGTATTAGGAAGTTGTACTAATATTTCACATGATCTTGACTCTGTTAATGAAGCCTAAGATTGTGTTGGCTGGTTTGGCAGCTGCAGCTCATGGGTGGCTCATATTTAAGTGATTGTCCAGTAGGACTAAAATATTCCTTTCACAGTTACTACTATTGTATACATGTTTACAATACAAGACACACCTGTGAGCAACTCCTTAAGGAAGCTTCAGCTTTCCTGGGCTCATGCAGAAAGACTCATTTCATTTAAGAAGGAACCAACAGTTCTAATATGTACCCTGCCAAGGACATATTGCCTTTCACCTCTCTCAGTTTCGATTGCTAGAAGCTAATCTATAAACTCTCTTTGTAAAGCAAAGAGACTATATAGGAACAAATGTGCTGGTCTGTGACTACTGTAAGGATTTAGAAATGATTTTATATCTATAGCCAAAATGGAAGATACTATTGCCTATGATTAAACAGGATGGTTGCAGCACCTGATCTAGAATCATATTTAAAGCAGGCAGATGACAGGCTGTTACTTCAGAGCACATAACACCCCTTAAGACTTCACTTGGATGATTACCAGCCTTCTTCTCAACTACTTCAACACTAGAGTTTCAATTTTGTCTTGGGGGTAAGGGGCTATCTTTTGATTTTGTTTTTATTTCTTTTAACTCAGCCAATTGAGAAGCACAAAACCAGACTACTCCCTTACCCTATTATCATCCATCCTTCATTGGCTGCTATGACCTTTACTGACAAACAAGGTCAAAGGTTAACTGGCTGAAAGCTCAAATATAACCTGATAGCACCCAACAATGCCTTGCCCCATTTTTCGGCTCTTCTGTGCTTTCTGGGTCAACATTTTCCAGCCGGGATCTCCACAGTGAAGGCTTGCACTTTGCATCACTTCCTAAAGTGCTTTATATATGATAGCTCTTGCCTCTGTGAAACTCAATCCCCTATATCCGTAGACTCTGCAGGTTACCAAAGGTAGTGTGTAACCATAGAAACTATGTTATAAAACAACATGGGATCTGACATATAATAAAGTGCTACCACAATGCAAATACCTGAGTAGAGACCTTCAGTATAATTATAGACGCACTTGAAATTAGTTTAAGCAAGAATATCCTCTATGTTGGAAGTCAATTGCTTTTTGGCTCATGGTACACTGATGGCTAAGCCAAAAAATACTTTTTTTTTAAAGGTTCTCCTCCTGTTTTTTGGCCACCCTACTGAAGGAAGGCTTTGCAAAGCTGAAGTGCTCTCCATGGTTTTTTGCTTGCTTGCCAATTTTTAAAAATAGTTGAGGAACCTTAGTGAAAAGGAACAAGTGGCTTTACTGAAATTCAGATCAAATAATGGTTACTGAGTATGTTTGAAAAATTAGGTCCTATTGAACAAACAGATGGCATTTTTGGCCAGACTTACTATTTTCATTCCATGTTTTTAAAAAAGAAGAAAGAAAAAAGAAAAGTCAACTTGGATGCTAGTGCAGCATGGCTGCTAAACACTGTAGAGGGGGTAGCCATGTTATTTCTGGCCTGCAACAGAAAACCACAATGTCTGTTGTAATGTGAACATACTAAAATCGGGGACCTCAAGTAATCCTGAACTCAATTGACGTTAGCCATGACATTGTGTAGTGTCATGTGTCTGCTAAAATAAATGGAACTTCAAACTACTTAACACCATTTGGTCATGTTCTTACTTTCGGCTGAACATATCTGTTCAGACAAATTTTGTTTTTAGAGGTGATTTCTAAACTTTACTATGTTCTTATCTTTACAAAATGAACCAAAATGAAAATTGTTTAGAAATGTACAGTAGGTAGAATCACTTGAGGTGGGACTCAGAATCAGAATTCTTACATCCAACATCTTAGAAAGGATATATAAATATAACCCCCATTAATGACTGTCAAGCATTTAAACAAAAGCATTATACAGTGGTAGCTCTACTTAAGAACTTAATTCATTCTGTGACCAGGTTGTTAAGTAGAAAAGTTTGTAAGTAGAAGCAATTTATCCCACAGGAATCAATATAAAAGCAAATAATGCATGCAAAACCATTAGGAAAGAAATAAAAGCTCAGAATTTGGGTGGGAGGAAGAAGAGGAAGAAGAGGAGTAGGACAGTTGCTGCCCAGAGAAAGGAAAATGGGTGCTGGCAGGGGTTTATTCCCTCTCCAAGAGCCCAGAGAAAGGAAAATGCTTTGTTTGCTCTGGACTGCCAAAGCCTCCTTAAGCACCACCGAAAGGCTCCTCTGGCAGCCCAGAAAAGCCCGAGATGGTCGGGATTAAAGGGGGAATGGCAGGAAACTGGCCGGGCCTTCATGCCGCTCTCAAATTTCCCGGGAAATGTTTCTGGGCTCAGGTTCTTAAGTAGAAAATGGTTCTTAAGAAGAGGCAAAAAAATATTGAACACCCGGTTCTTATGTAGAAAAGTTCTTAAGTAGAGGTGTTCTTAAGTAGAGGTACCACTGTAGTCCTATACATATTTATTTAAAACTTAGTGCCATTGTGTTTAGGGCGAGGTAAATGTATTCAGGACTGCAGCCTGACTATAGGATCTGACATTATCTCTTCCATCTCTTGACCAGAAATGTTCCCAGGACTTCCAGTGGTGACGTGGGCCATAGCAGCTGGAAAGAGCGATCCTCACTCCCTAAGGCTGCTTTATTTTTCTGTTTCTTGGAGACCCTTTGAGGCATGGTGACCGTAGGTTGAAGTGGAGAAAGAGGAGCAACCCAGGCAATGGCGGGGGCAAAGGCATTCACCCGCTGGAGCGCAGGGTATCCTTTCTCTCCAGGATGGAACATCTGCCAGAATTGACATGGTGGCCTGAAGCTGTACAGATCCACATAAGATGGAAGCTTTTATAATCCAGATGAATCGCATCGGATAATGTTTTTAAAAGCAATTTAGTCAATTGTTGAGGTGACCGATCTATAGCAGTGAGAGAAGACACGACGGAGTGTTGAAAGCCCAAGGTCAAAAGGGAAAGGCAAGTGGAAGTTATTTAAAAGAGCCCGGGATCTCGGATGCAGAAACCACTTTGTAAATGATTTAAACACTTTAAATTACTGCAGAAGGTATTGAAGATACAGTTTTGTCCAGATTTGCTTAAATCTATAAATTAAAGACTTCAACGACGTAGTATTTTGAATACATATTTTCTTTTAAAAAAAGAGGAAGTGACTTGACAGAAAGAAGACAGCGGACATCTTAACAAGAGAAGTAAATGCTGAATTAATAGCTTCCCAGACGTGAGGAATACGATCCTTGTTCTTATCTCATAAATTTAAAATAAGACATATTAAATTCTATTAAATATCATTGATACGCTATATTTCAGGCCTTTATATAATTTTAAGAAACAGTGAAAGAGGATATTTGATACCTGTCAGATATTTTTTTTAAAAAAAAACTGCAATAAACATGTTTATTTTTACGTGAAAGGACCGCCCTTTGCTTGCAGCGCCACTGCAGTGTCCTTTTTCGTAAAAATAACAATGTTTATTTTTAGGTGAAGACCTCCCTTTGAATGAGCTGGGGAATCCCTCCCACAAAGAGATTCCAGGGGTGGAGCTTTGACGTCACCGGCAGGTTGCTAAGGATGCCAAGGTGATCACCAAGTGATTACCTTGGCGTCCTTAGCAACCTGCCGGTGATGTCGAAGCTCTGCCCCCAGAATCTCTTCATGGGAGGGATTCCCCGTTCGGGTTCGAGTTCGGGTTCAGTTCGGGTTCGGCCGAATTTTGTGTAAAGTTTGTCCAAACTTGCAGAACCTGAACACCGTTGGGTTCACCCTCACTAGTCACCTTCCATGGAAGAAAATTTAGAAGTAGGAACTGTGCAGTGCTTTATTTTGGGATTGGATTAAGAAACAGCATTTAGCACTCACTCCTGATAATGCCTTTGCTCAGTGGGACAAGTGCATACATATGCAGAGCATGTTACCAAGAAGTACTAGCCTCGATTTTCAAAACCAGTCTTCTTTATTGTTCTTTATCCTTCCCACTCATGTTTTAAAAAATGTAAAAAAAAAAGGCTCTGAAGAATTCTCACCCACTAATTAATAAGAGATTAATATTAAAGAGGTGGAGATAAATCATGTTATCACAAAAAGGCTGCAAATTGCAAAAGGTGGAGCTGTAGCTACAGTTCTCTTCAAACCTATCCTCCATCCACAGCAAGGGTGGCAATTCTACCCTATTCTTTCTCACTTCCAAATTGAGAAGCATCAGAGTGGAAATATTCTCATTTCTCAATAGCATCACACATACATCTATACACACTTGTTAGCTGTTACTTATGAATTGCTTGAGGCTGATGTGGATTTATTAGTGTTCCACCACTCAAAAGTTCTGTTCTGTTCAAGCTGGAAACTGATTTCTCACTTTGACAAGATGGTTCTATGTAAACCCTGACCTTAGAAATTATCCATTCTTTTGAGAAGTTTCTCACAACTTGCAAGGTAGCAATTTCCCTCTGCCTCATAAGCTATTTTGTTTTTATCTGATAGTGAGCCCTATGAATTCAATGGAAATAATTTTCAAAACTGTGCAGGTTGTATAGCAGATGCCTCTGCTTAGAAGTAATCCCACTGAGTCCACTGAGAATTTAAACCTAAATAAATATCCAAAGTATTGTAACCTTTTCCTGATTCAAGTAACCTCATTTTCTTTCTACATGTCCAATGCAGAACATGCACAACATATGATAATTCCTTCATTATACTATCTTATCAACAAGGGGTTTTTACACATTAGCAGACATATATATCCAAATAAAATATATAATCTATTCTTTTTATAAACATAGGAAGAATACTTTGCATGTTGCAAAGGAATAAGTGATTCCAAGAATGTCCGTGTGCTTTCTTAAAGGATAAAAATCAGTGGGTGCTTGTAGCTTCATGCTTAACATAGAACTGCACCCATCTGTTTATAACAAATATAAAGGAAAGGTATAGGGAACCTCCTGACAACCAAAGTAGCACACTGAGAAGCAGTCACATCAGTTTACCTCCTGATAAATGGGTGGTTTAGAATGGGTCTCACTTATCATGGTGCATTTTCAAGTTTTCCCTAAAATAATTTTGTATAAGCAGTCATAGCCATGGTCTCAGAGGTACTCATGCAATAGCAATTCAAGCCAGCTCAATTAATTCTTAGAGGACTTGCCCACGAACCCTTTGCAGCCATTCCAAAAAAGCTCTGGACCTGTGTGATTCCAGAGTGGTGTT
Organism: Erythrolamprus reginae; assembly: GCF_031021105.1. Taxonomy (NCBI): domain Eukaryota; kingdom Metazoa; phylum Chordata; class Lepidosauria; order Squamata; family Dipsadidae; genus Erythrolamprus; species Erythrolamprus reginae. The sequence continues at coordinate 75,416,553 of NC_091951.1, forward strand.
ATTCCACAGCTTCTGTGCTCTCACTTAACTTAAACCAGAGCAAAGCTGTCTTTCCCTTTTTATCTCTGCTAATCCTGCACTTCTACAGCATTTATAACTCACTATTAGGTCTGAGGAATACCAATATTTTCTTATAAAGTTCTTTAAAACATAAACATAAACTTCCCAAGACAAAGAGTTGATTTTGCATGAAGCAAAGATATTATCAAACTTCTTCAACTTCCATTGCATTCACTCCTTTCCTTTCTTCTAAGAAGCAGCTCAATGTATGTATTTATTAGGCATTTTATGCCATCATTCTGGAGGCTTGGTGAGTGCTGTATATATTTAAATGAGTTAAGCTTTGTAGCCTGAGTGTGGGCCAGTATAATTGCATATATGCTCTAGCTGGAGGATATATATGACAAGAATATATTAGCTGATGTGATAATATCTGGACTACAGTCTTATTTTCAATAGGGCAGCATAAGCGTGCTTGAGGTAAAATGGGCTTTGTGCCAAGTGGTTTACTCCTGTCCTTACTATTAAGTGAGAAGCTACAGGGGGGAAATGGATATAACTAAGGATAGTAACCTAATTTAGTTTTCTATCTTATTATATAAGGTGCTATATGAAAGCCTCAGAGAACACAAGATGAGTCTGTCCAACATAAAATATCTTGAATGAGGCATGTATTGGTTGGCCTCATGTACTTCTGTTCTTTTTAAAAACGTGTTTACTCTTTTACTCTGTTGGTCTCTTTTTGCTTCCAGATGTTTATTGTATTTTATTTCTATGTCTTTGTTTTATGCTTCTATAAATCATAAACCTCCCAGAGTTGCTTTTTGCTAATTGGGCATCCATATAAATCTGTCAAATGAATAAAATTGACCAAAGGGTAAAATAGATCAATTTTTATGGGCCCATCTGGTAATGAACATCAAACATGGAAGATCATAACTTGAAATATTAGAGGATTAAATGGTAAGAAACACAAATTAAGAAAATGAAAGAAAATATGTGTGTTGTATGTCTGTGAAACTAAAAAAGAAATAGCATATATTGTATAAGCCTTCAAGATTTGATTTGTTGAAATTATATCTTCCTGTAGGGGAAGTATTTGAATTTGAGTTGAGACTTGGGTTTGCTTGGCTGTTTTGTTTTGTTTTTGCAATTTTTGATTATTTATAATTTATGTTTCAATACTGTTGCACTATGTTTAACTCTATAAGATACTCAGATTTTATTCTGATTTGAAAGAATATAAGCAAGCAAGCAAATGAATAGTATTAGAAGATTGATTACCAAATCGATTGTTTACCAAAACGAAATGAAAGAGGACAAATAGAAATAAGATTTTAAAAATTCCTGGAGCAATATGAAAAGAACTGTGTTACAAATTATAACAGAAATGGGTAGAGTTATATATTTGGTGGGAAGCACCAAAAAGGACGTTTGATTGAAAGATGTAATGAAAGAAGCAAATTCCTTGTGTGTCCAATCACACATACCAATAAAGAATAAATAATTCTATAAGAGAAAGCACAAAATGATGAGACAAGGATGCCATGGACTAGAACGGAACAAAAGACAACAGAACAAAATAGCAAAAGCAAAAGCAAAAGCAATAACAATAGAGAAGTTATATTTATTTATTTGTTTGTTTGTTTGTTTATTTATTTGATTTTTAAAAAAAATTCCTCCTTTTTCCTTAGACTCAGGGCGGCTTTAGTGATCTGTAGTACTGCACTCTACCCAATGCGCCTCCTCAGTGTATATTCTGTATTGGCCAAGGAAGAAAAGAAAGTACATTTTGAGAGGGGGAAAAAGTAGTTACAAAGAATATAATCAATGAAAGCAATGAATAGTTAAGAATAAAGGGGCAAAGAAAATAAATACATTTTTTTAAAAATGGATAAAAGAGGCTAACAAAAGAAACTTTAGCAGAGGAAATGAGATTTATGCAATTATTTGGAATAAAAATCAAAGGAATGCTGGAGAATATTTTGCAGATTTTTATGGGAATGTCAACAATATTTTGAAGAGTCGAACTAAAGCAATTGTTTTGAATGTTAGTATCTAAGTAAACATAGATGAAAAGAAATCATAAATGTTAGGAGAATATAATGGGAAGTCTGCAGACATCACTATATAACTGGGGAAAAGTTAAAATATAAATGCAAGTGGGACCTGTGCCTGAGGACTAGAAGAATGTGGTAATTGTTTCCTTAAACAAAGGGAAAGATTGTTAGAGAGCATACATGTATAAAAACTGCAAGGGGATTATTATTACGTGTTCCTGGAAAGAGAATTGGCAGAATTCTGATTAAAAGTGCACAAGAGTGGTATTAATAAGCAAAATTTGTGAAGTACAGTGTGTTTTATGCAAGGCTGAGGTGTGCAGAACAGTGTCACTCTTCAATTAGTCTCTGGGAAATGTCTGGAAAGTTTAATTTTTTACATTTATTAATATAAAGTGCAAAACACAAAATAGGCTTCTTTTAAACAATGTTTTTCATTGGTAAGGAATTGAATTGACTGTTGAATGCAGGGATGGAAATAAAGCATGTGTGAGAATAAACAAAATGCTAAACAAATGTTTCATTACTGAGCAGAAAATAAAGAAAAGACATGTGAGGTCAGAATGGGACATTTCAGCTTCTACCCTTGGCCGTGCCTTCTTTTTCACCAGGATTTCTCCTCTAGGGATTCTCCTCTAACTTCTCTCCTCAGCTCATACAACCCTATCCATTCACCCTGAACAATCAGGTGTGCCCCCTACATCTGCTTCAAGGAATGGACCCTGTCAAAATCAGGATGAATGAGTGAGGGTGTATCAGCCAAGGAGAAACACTAGATGAGAATCTCCCAAGGAAAAACCTTAGTGGAGAAGCTGGTGCGGCCAAGGACAGGAGCCAAATAGTCCTAGACCCTGTGATGTCTCCTTGGCTATTTAATGTATCTATGAGTAAATGCAGTAAGGAATATTTGCGGTGAAGCTAGAGGTGTGCTTTTGATTAAGATTCCAAATAACATGTAGTAAATATTAGATTCTGTATGATTCAATGTGTATGTATTTGAAAATTAACATATCAAAGACCAAAGTAATTGTGTCTGACAAGGAAAATAGAACGAGTTATTTAAAGTTGAACATAAGTATCTAAAGCAAGTAGATAAATGGGTGTACCTTGACTAAAAATAGAAAAATGTATGGGGAGGAAAATAAAATGTTCAAATAACAGTAGAAAGGTAGCAGGCAGTCTAGTCTGTTGTGAGAAATGAATGCTTGTTGAAAGAAACTTAAATGGCTTCATGTCAGACTGTTCTGTCCATGTTGCTTTATAGATGTGAAAGCTGATGTGTGGGTAAACATAAAAATGCACAGAATGCTGTTGAAAGAGAGTACTTAAGAAGGGGGTGCAGTCAAAAAAGGAGAAATGGAGTGAAGAAGAAGGGTTTTGATGTAAGGTAGACAGAAGACAAAGGGGAGTGGGGAAATAAGGGCATTGCTGTATCTTAGTCTATTAGAATAGAAAGAATGGTCCCATTGCAAAATAAATGTATGTAGGAAATGTGCATGATCAAGAGAAAGGAGAAGGTAGAGAAACCTGTGTCAGGGCTTGGTTGATTTGACTTCAAAAAAAGAGAGGTGAGAAGTTTAAAGTACAAAAGGCATTGTACAAATTGGTGCATGACATATGGGACATATGGGCTAGTTTGCAAAGGATAGAAAGGTAGGGAAAGATAGAGTGAATGATGATGACCTAAACTTCTTTAGCTACATTTCCTTTTCTTATTTCAGGTCTTGGGATTTTTCTTTTATTCATTTCTCATTCATTCTTAGTACAGTGCCTAACATTTCTCACTCTGTCCAAAAAAGGAATGGTGTGATGGATGCACAAGGAATAAGGCTTGGTGGTGCTCTTTCTGAGAAATAGCTTAGATGCTTAAAATCAATTTCTTTAAGAGCCAAGGGACTGGCAGCCTTACATGGAAGTGAGTTCCATTGCTGTTGGCAGAACTCGCTGTTCCATAAACATTCAATCAGTGCCCAAATGATAACAAGAGGGAAAACAGGCAATTCTTTCATGGAGAGATGGGTGATGTGCAAACTGATGGCTCTCTGCCCAATTTACAAAGGCCCAGCTCAGACTTCTAGTAATAGTCATCTGTCTTTCCCCACTGAATAGAGAGGAAATTGGAGAGCATGCTGATGTCACTGAGAGAAATCGAAAACAGCAGAAAGAGAAATATCTCCACCCACTGCCAGACTAGAAGTCCTAACAAATTGTTCCCAAAGGAATTGATCGTCAGAAGAAGAAAAATATTCCTTTACCTTATTATTACTCAATTTAAATTTCTGTTGTGCTTTGCTTCCCCCCCCCAAGAGTTTATATATCCCAAAATTCCTTCTATTTTTTCTGTATCATGCCATAATTTATTTTTTTATTTTTTTATTTATTCTTTGTCCAATATACAATACATATGGAAGAGAATAGACATTAAGTAATATATATAACGATAGAAAGTAAAAAGAAGAGAAGTAGATGGGAGGGAGAGAATATATACTATATAAGATATAAGAAGAGAATATATATGATATATATATAGATAAGGAGAGAATATATATGATATATGAGATAAGGAAAGACAATTGGACATGGGACGATAGGCACATCAGTGCACTTATATATGCCCCTTACTGGGCTCTTAGGAACCTGGAGAGGTCAATCATGGAGAGTCTAAGGGAGAAGTGTTGGGGGTTGGGAGTTGACACTATTGAGTCCGGTAATGAGTTCCACGCTTCGACAACTCGATTGTTAAAGTCATATTTTTTACAGTCAAGTTTGGAGTGGTTAATATTAAGTTTGAATCTGTTGTGTGCTATTGTGTTGTTGCGGTTGAAGCTGAAGTAGTTGTTGACCGGAAGGACGTTGCAGCATATGATCTTGTGGGCAATACTTAAATTGTGTTTTAGGCGCCGCAGTTCTAAGCTTTCAAGACCCAGGATAGATAGTCTATTTTCGTAGGGTATTCTGTTTCGAGTGGAGGAGTGAAGGGCTCTTCTGGTGAAATATCTTTGGACGTTTTCAAGAGTGTTGATGTCTGAGATGTGGTATGAGTTCCAGACAGATGAGCTGTATTCGAGAATGGGTCTGGCATAGGTTTTGTAGGCTGTAGTAAGTAGTGAGAGATTGCCAGAGCAGAAGCTACGTAGGATCAGGTTAACAACTCTGGAAGCCTTTTTGGCGATATTGTTGCAGTGGGCTTTAGCACTTAGGTCGTAATTTGACATAATCTTCTATGTCAAAGAAGGAGCGACCTATTCCATTTTAATTGTTGAGTTGGTTTGCATAGGCTACCTAACCTGGAAAGCATTTGCCACATGATACAAAGAGATGACAGGGAAGAGAAAATGGTGGGGAAATATGAATAGTGAAATCAACAAGGTGTTTGATAGTTTCCAAATTTCAAGTTCGTTTTAGATCTACCTATATGGGTAAGAGAAATATTGAAAGAATTTGGGGAATAGAAAATGGACACATGGAATGGAAGGATTAGCAAACCAATGAAAACTCCACAAATTAAAAAAAAATAAAATATAGAAAGATTTTGGGCACACTATGAAATATGAAACAGATATGTAAGCCATTGCACTGAAGCCCTTTTAAAATCACTGTACAACAGGAGTTCTGTCCAAATATAGCAGGGCTGTTACCTGGGGAAGGTGGTTAATAGAACAATAAAAATGTCATGCTATTTATATTTATTAACTACTAAACAGCAGGCAGCAGGAAGCTGGTTACGTGCCAGTGGAAAAATTGAACGAACAGGAAAATAACTGCTCAACAAAAATGAAATTAATGTAACTTAAATGGATGAAACTTTTAAAGTAAAAACAAATGAAAAAAGTTTTTTTTCCCAGTTAAGATTTTTCTTCAGAAAATAGGATGTATTTTGCCACTTGAGTGGAGATTGTGTTTCTGTTTTTTTTCATAAGTATCAACTTCTACTGAGGAAGCTTCTTGGATGAGAAGGGACAGGTCTTCAAAGAAAAACCAGAAAAACCAGTTGCCTCTTGAAAAAGCACCTTTGGGACAACCATTTATTTATTTATTTATTATATTTGTCAAACAAGTATAGAATTATAGTTTGTATTAACACAACAAAGTATAAAGAAGTGATACAAAAGGATAATAGCACAGGAAAGGGATGATAGGCACAATAGTGCGCTTAGGCACGCCCCTTACAGACCTCTTAGAAAAGGGGAGAGGTCAACAGTAGATAGTTTAAAATTGAAGATCTTGGGGTTAGGGGAAGAAACAACAGAGTCAGGTAGTGAGCTCCAGGCATTGACCACTCTGTTGGTGAACTCATATTTTCTGCAGTCAAGTTTGGAGTGATTTACATTTAGTTTGTATCTATTACATGCTCTTGTGTTGCTGTTGTTGAAGGTGAATGAACTGGATGACTGAGAATCTCCATAAACATATCACCTTTTATTGTTTTTATTTGCTGACATTAGTTTTCTTCATTATTACTAAATTCAGTTAACTGAAAATTTTAAAAAGTGTCACAAATACCACTGACTGGTGCTAACCGAGTATCTTCTTAAAATATACAATGTTCTGAGTATAGCAGTTTTTTTGCAGTTCCACTGGTATTATTGCAGAAAGCTGCAATTACTTAATGTGTTTTGTGAAATTCTTGGACATAGTACCATGTGCCCCAATGACAATGGATATCACTGTTACATGTTTCATCCATAGCCATGTAGTTTCAATAGTCAGGTCGTAATATTTTGTAATTTTTTCCAGTTCTTTTTCTTCAACTCTGGCATCTCCTGGTACAGCGATATCAATGAACTGTGCTCTTCGGCCCTCAATGACCATGGGATCTGGCATGTTCCAAATGATGATCTGTCTGTATTTGAAAGTCCCACAAGATCTTTACCATCTCACCTTCAGTAACTTTTTCCACTTTGTGCTCCCATGACTTTTCAGATACAGGTATGTCATATATTTTACATAATAACCAGTGGACTAATTTAACAACTCGATCATGTCCAACTTTGTAATAAGTTTGCATGATTTTGTTGCATTCACATATTAAGTGTGAAACAGTTTCAACTTTCTCATGGGAAAGTTGGCAGTTTGGGTTGTCAGTGGATTTTTGTATCTTCACTTTCATGGCATTAATTTCTAGTACTTGTTCTTGAGCAGCGAGTATTAAACCTTCTGTTTCTTTCTTGATAGTTCCCATTTTAAGTAATGCCCATGTAAAGTTGCCATCACATTTTCCTTCAAGATTTTTCAAGTGTCCATGCAAAGCTTTAGTTTTCCATCTATTTAATCTGTCATCCAGCTGTTTTTCCTTATATTCTGCCTTTGTTTCTGTTGTTTTTATAATGTTCTCCATTTTCACAGCTTGCAGCAATTTTTCTGTACTTTGGTTCACATAATCATTCAAACTTTGTTTTTCTTTTCCTACAGCTTGATGTATTTGTAATAGCCCACTGCCTCCTATTTTTCTTGGCAGGTACAACCTGTCGATGTCACTTAGTGAATGTGAAGTATGGTACATATACATAAGTTTTCACATTTTCTGCTCCAAATTTTCAAGTTCAGTCTAGTTGATAATTCCAGCTGAGTAGCGTATCACTGGAACTGCCCATGTATTAATGGCTTTAATTATGTTTCCAGCATACAGCTTTAAATTTAATTAGATTTCCAGCATTCATCTTTGATTTTAATATTTTGCAGGCCCTCCTGATCTCTTTCTTTTGTGTTGACTCTTTGACTTTTCCATTGAAGAAGTTATCTGCTTCCAATATGCCTAGGTATTTGTAACCATCATCTTTTGCTAGTGATTTCATAATGCTTCCATTTCCCAGTTCTATTCCTTCTATTTTTTTCATTTTTCCTCACTACATGGATAATATAGTACATTTTTCAAGTCCAAAGTTCATTTTGATGTCACTGCTGAACAGTTTAGAAATGTATCACAAATATTATTGACCAGCACTGATAGTTGTATCAATTTACCTAACATCCTAGGTAGCAACCTGTATCAACCATCAGTGCCAGTCAATAATATTTGTTGTTGTTGTTGTTTTAATTCATTTATTATTTTAAACAGGAGATAACATTTTTTTTAAGTAAATACATTGAATTTAAAAATGATGCCCTATCAGGCATGTTTCTGAGAACCAAATCTTGTTTTCTAGAGATAGAATTCTTTTGTTTGCATTTAGATTTTTAAAATTAATATATCTGACTGCAAGATATCACCTTAAAATTATGAAGGGTATGAATTCTTCTGTACCATAATGCAAAAGAAAGCAAAGCTTAAATCATCAGGGGGCTGCAACTCAGCATCCTATCCTTCTGGAGAACTCTTGAAGGGCATTCAATATATAGCGATGTACCAGGAAGGGAGATGGAGAATGTTCAGGGCATTTTTTTTCCATTTTAAAGTGTGAGGGATAGGAGATAGCAACATTTGCACACAGAAGAGGAAGGAAGAAAAAAGCATAGTGAAAAAGAAACTAATATAAAATATGACAAGAAAAACAATCCATTCAGGTTGTACAGGTTGCTCCTCAACAGACTTGTGAAACAAAATATTATAAGGGGATCTGATTTTTTTTTTAAAAAATATTGCTGGGTTGCAACTATGATAAACAAAAATGCAAGAACAAAGACATAGGTTCCAAGGCTCCTCCAGATGTTTTGGATGGCATCTACCTTTATGATCAAAGAGTCTTTTAGCTTCATGTCTAGTCAAACATGCACATTTTTGCACTATCCCTTTAGAAATCCATACTGCCCCCCACTCCCCAATTATTTCTGTGTATGAAACACTCTCCACTTTTATATTCCGTCCTGATTTTCCAGTTCCCCTTTTCCACCTGCATTAATTTAGCTATTTTTTTTTTCATTTCCGCAAGAACAGGCAGACCAGCAGAGATATGAATGTAGCTCTGGTGTGTTTGCCACTGCCCTGCTTTTTAAAAGGTGTGTTAATCTCTATAAAACCTTTGCAAGCCTCTCCGGGCGATTCTGTGTGAAACAATGAGACATAAATCATTGCCCTGTCATTTTTTTTCCTTCAAGGGTTGGTGAGGACAGATGTGAACCAGCCTTTACATAAGAAGGGTTTTTTCTCCCCCTGTGCTATTCTGAGAAACACAAAGGGATGTTAGAAACACCTTAATCCCAACCTCTTCAGAGCCTGCTTGACCCTTTCTGCGAGGCACAAAGAAGTCTTCCTTTTCATTTTTAATGTTTTTAGTATTAAAATCCCACAACATTATTAAAAGAAATTGTTCAAGCCATTTAATTAGCTAAGAAGATAAATCCCTTCCTCAGACTAGGGGTCACAGCCATCAGCAGCTATTTATTAGCTGCATTGATTGAGAAGAAGAGACTTTAAATGAAAATAAATTGAATTCTATGGCAAAGAGATTCCATACAGGCTGTTAATGCAAGTCAGAGAAGCTTAGCTTAGCTTAGGGTGAGCGTGTGTGCGTCTGTGCATGTATTTCTTTTCCTTTTGCGATGTTTGACAGTCCCTGAGATTCTGCTTCCCAGTTTCACACAACTACATCATATTATTAGTCCCAGAACTAAACAAAAATTCAGAAACAAGATCTGGAAAGACAGGAGGAGTTGCAATTTGGTTTATTATTTTCTTCCCTGATTGCTGCTTCCCTGCTTGTGGACTGAATTTCATGAGAATTGGAAGATAAGGGAAAGAGGGAAGGAGGGAGGAGGGACCAATGGTTCCAACTTCCAATCAACCAACTCATGAATGTCAACAAGAGCACTGTGGGCAGAAGAAAAGGGCTGGAATGTGGTCAAGGATTTACTGTAATACCAAATGTGAAGGAGAAAGGAACGGTATACAACAGCCATCTAAATGGCTTACTATTTTCTTTTGCCTTTGCTACTACCCACCAAGTGCTGAATACATTTCATGGTGCTCGCCTTCGTCCCAAAGTTTAATTGCTTGAGATTGTTACTCGTAGGCTGTTAATTTATTAAAAACCAGATCTCTTGTATTACTCCGGAGCCCAGCAGAATCATTGCATTCCATTAAAGGCAGCCACGCGTGCCGGCTTTCCTTTGTCTCTGGTCACCTCTATAATTGCACCCCTCTGCTAAACTGGAAAAGCTCCCCAGATGCAGGCTGGCAATTGGCTTTTCATCAGGATGGATTATGCTAAGCAACAAACAGAGACTCAAATTCGGCACAGGAGAAAAAGTGGGAGGGGTGGGGGAGAATGGAAGGTAATCCAGAGAGGCAAGGCTTTTGAGTCAAAAAGAAAGAGGGAGGGTGAGAGCGCGAGGAAAGAAAGAGAATGTGTGTGTGTGAGAGAGAGAGAGGGAGGGAGGGAGGGAGAGAAAGGCTGTGTCTCAGAACACAAATATGGGGACAAGCAGCTGTATTCACTGTCAAAGGAAAAACAGTTCCTTTCTAGGCCAAGTCTAATTTCATAGAAGGCAGGAGAGCACCAAGGGAGAGGGGGAAATGGAGAAGGAGCCCAAACCAGATGGAACAATGGAAGAAGCGAGGGGGTTCAGATTTCTGGCATCCAAGTGGGGGGTGGGGGAGGAAATGAGATAAAACTGAAACAGATGAAGAAAATAAAAAGAACGGTAAATCTTCTGCAGCCAATTACTTCACATATCTGGCAAGAACTTCTTCTTCCCTCAACAATTTGCTCTGCAGAGGGTGTGTGTGGGAAGGAGGTCTATTTAGACTCCAGTCCTAAAGCCTTCAAGAAGACGGGCATCTTGACATGGAGGGGAAATGGCTTCTCTTTTTATAGGTACTTTAAGAAGTCCTCCGGCTAAAGTTCTGTTCTGAGACTGAGACCAGTTTGAAAGTAGCCATTTTGACGAGTATCAATCAGATTAACTTCAAATGAAAGTGTAAGTTGGTGACAGGACAATGTAGTGAACTTTAGCAAGGCAGACCCCCTTATTAGTAGGGATTTAGGTGGGCCAACATTTCACTATACCGGAAGCTTGAAGTAATAAAACAACACCATGCCATATGAAAGATTATGACCAATGAGAATTGCTGACATTTAATGGAAGCTATTCTTTGGAAAGTATGAATCTGATATAGGGTGAAAATCTGCTGCTTTCATCTGTCTATGTTTTCCGAGGCAACACAATAACAAGAATCAAGAACAATGGTCCCCCCCCCTTCTTTTCTTCTCTTTCCTTAGAGGTTGACAGGCATATTAGTCTGCTGCAGCAAAAATAGCACAATGACGCCTTAACAAACCAAATAATTATGCTTTAATCAATTAATTAATCTTAGCAGACAGAAATCATGTCATTCAATTTGTAGAATGTTATTTTGAATACCTCTCTCTCTCTCTCTCTCTCTCTCTCTCTCTCTCCTTTTCCCTCTCTCCCTCTCTCCCTCACTGTCTTTTTCTGTTATTCTCTTTTCTGCTCTTTCCATATACAAGACAAATAATTGTGTATATAACATATATGATAAAGGCACAGAAAGCATTGGCGAAAGAACTTTCATCATGCCTTTCCAGATAGTCCCTCTAGAAAAGATGCTGTCATCCGGATTCTTAGAGAATAGAAGTTCCACCTGGCCATTAGTCTATCATCACCGAAAACAGCCCATAAAACAGTAGTTCTTTCTGCAGTGTTATGCAGTTGCACAATTCAAATATAAGCAAGAAGCAATTTTTGTTTAAAATTAATTGGCCACTGCATTACTTCATGATTCCAGGCAACAGAAAAAAGACCAATCAGAAATATTGGAGAAGTCTGTTTGGTTCACAGTTGTAAAGCAAACTAAGTTAAAGGGCTTTAAGTTAAGGGGGTTTAGGGTTTTGAGTTGTTGGGTTTTTTATTTATTTATTTATTATTATTTTTAAGACAATGTTGACTCTTGACAATGGTCTGGACAAGTCTGAAGTTGGTTTTGGAAGTAGTTTGTTATTTCCTGATTACTAGGGCTAAGCAAGGGTGGCTGCTTAAAGTCACCCAGCTGGCTTTGTACCTAAGATGGGACTAGAACTCATTCCCTCTACTTTCTTACCTGATTCTTCAATCATTATATATAATTCTATAAATTAATTTATCCTTCTCAAATTACTATGGAAATCAGAATGCAGGTTTTTTATATTTCATATCTCTGGGTTATTGATCTAGATGGAGGAGTAAGAAAAGGAGGAGGACGGATGCTTTAAAAAATTAAATTTGTAGAATGGTAAGCAGATAATTCCTCCTACCTGATTGCATGCAAAACAGTCTGGATTTAGTCGGACAGACAGAGAGAAAGTCAGAGACACACAGTCAGTCAGACAGACACACACGCACACACAAACAAACAAACACAGAGATACACACAGACACACACACACACTCACTCACACACACACATACACATTTGGGTCTTTTCCCGTGTAGGGTTGATAGAATCTTGGTGACATTTCGATGAGGTCCCACCCGTCATCTTCTGGCTATTGCTTTCGGCTTTGTGCTTGGGTGAACAAAGCGTGGTCTGAAATGCTGTCCCTCTATAAATACTGGTGGATGAGTGTGGAGTGCTGGCTCAGCTGCTGCAAGTGGGTTAGTTGGCTGTGTTGTAACATCCTGATTAGTTGGTGGGGTAACACCTTGAGTAATTGATGCCCTTGGTGTATGCAAATTAGTTGATGATGCTTCAGGAGGAAACCGCGCGCCGGGTGTATGGGAGGCAGCATGAGGGAGTCACTATAGTGAACTGGTTTATTCCCTCTCCAAGCACCCAGAGAAAGGAAAATGCTTTGTTCCCTCTGGACTGTCAAAGCCTCCTTAAGCACCACCAAAAGGCTCTTCTGGCAGCCCAGAAAAGCCTGAGATGGCCAGGATTAAAGGGGGAATGACAGGAAACTGGCCAGGCCTTCATGCCACTTTCAAATTTCCTGGGAAATTTTTCTGGGCTCAGGTTCTTAAGTAGAAAATGGTTTTTAAGAAGAGGCAAAAACAAATCTTGAACACCTGGTTCTTATCTAGAAAAGTTCTTAAGTAGAGGCATTCTTAGGTAGAGGTACCACTGTATAATATTGGACTATGAAGCATATCTAGATTCAAAACCTCATTCTGCACAAAGCTCAGTTGGATCAATAAGTATTTCTTTCAGTTTAACATACCACCAGGCTGTTAAAAGGAAAATATGAGGAAACAACTATGAGATTTACCTTGAACTTGCTGAGAAGACTGAATATAAATAGTATAGTAATTCTTTTAAAATATGGTATCTCTCACTATACTCTCATTTTAGTCCTACATTTGGCACCTCTTCCTATAACAGGTTCTTTCAACTTCTAGCTTGCTTTTTATGAAAACTTTCCTTGAATGCTTCATAATGTATGACCTTTATCTGAATTAATTACCCTAAAACACTTCACAAAATTTCAACATCAATTAAAATATCTTCCAAGCATTACTCCCAAGAATGGAAAATATGTATGCCATTGTATCATCACCCTGTATAGGCAGGCGTTGTTGACAGTTAAATAATATGTTTTCTGAAATCTTAGGAATTCCTCTTAAATCCCCTTTGTTATATTTAATAGAGGAGAATGTTAAGGAAGGTTACATAAAACCACTTTTGAGTCTGTTGACTAAAAAACTGTACACATTAAAGTAATTTTTTTAAAATTTTATTTATTTATTTTATTTGTCAACAAGTGAAAGGAAACAGGACAACTGAAAAAAATGGCACAAATAAGTGGATATAAAAAAGAAAAACATAGCCATAAACACATAAAATGAATACATACTAATGGATACAGTAGGACAGGGACAGTAGCACACTGCTGTGCTTATGCACGCCCTCTTATGGACCTCTTAAGAAACATGTAAGGTCCATGGTAGACAGTTTAAGGTAAAACATATGGGGTTAGAGAAACTAACAACAGGGTCAGGTAAAGTGTTCCAGACATTTACTACTCTATTGCAAAAGTTGTATTTTCTGCAATCAAGATTAGAGTTGTGTACATTCAGTTTGTAACTATTGATAGCCATAGTGTTATCGAGGTTTAAATTAAAGTAGTCACCACAGTTAGGACATTAAGATAGATGATCTTGTGTACTAAGCTTAGGTCGGAACATAGACGGCATAGTTGTAGCTTTTCCAAGTCCAAAATTTCAAGCCTGGTGGCATAAGGTATTCTGTTGTCAACAGAGGAGTGGAGTATTTTCTTGTAAAATACCCTAGGACGCTCTCTAATGTATTTTGTCTGGGTTTCAGGCAGGTGAGCAATGTTCAAGGATAGGTGTAGTGAAGGTTTTGTTTACCCTAGTTAGAAGTATAATGTTACCAGAGAGAAAAGTTCATAAAATAAGGTTGACAACTCTTAATGCCTTTTTAGCTCTGGGGATTAAATCTTTTGAAATTAGTACACCAAAATCATTGATAGAGTGTGGGTTATCTTTTAGATCATTTCTGTAACAGCTTGTATTTGATATTCTGATTTTTATTGCCAATGGGCAGGAATGAGCATTTGTTAGCAGAGATTTGCCAATTGTTCATTCAGATACATTATCTAGGTTGTTTTGTAGGGTAGTGGAATTATCTGTGGTGTTAAATTGTCAGCAAAGAACTGCTTACAATATGATCACAAATGTTATTTATATATAGCAGAAATAGTGTTGTCCTAGAACACTACCTTGGGGAACACCACTGTTAACTGGTGCTGGGTTTGATATAGTGGTTTCCAATTTTAACTATTTGTTGCCTGTTTGATAGGAATCAGCAACCCATTTGTTCAAGGATCCAGAAATGCCTTAAGAACTTAGTTTTAACAGATGTTTGTCATGTACCACAGAATCAAAGGCTTTGCAGAAGTCTATGTAGATTGAATCTATTGCTTTATCTTGGTCAAGTTGAGAGGTCGAAATGTTTTTGCAATGTAGGAGTTGCAGATTACATGACAATTTTTTCCTGAAACCAAATTGCATGCAGCCAAAATGTAATAAGGGTGATGGATTGGTTTTTGATGGCTTCCATGACTTTACAGATGACTCAGCAAAGGGAGATTGGTCTATAATTCTCAACAAGGCTCACCTTTTTTGAAGATAGGCATGACTGTTGCTAATGATCATAGGACAGGCAAGGAGCTCATTCTAAAAGATACTTCATAGATGGTGATTAAAGGTTCAGCTATGGCAGAGGAGAGCTTTTTTTAGACAGTAGGCACATCTTCCATCAGCCATAGATAAAGATGGCTTTGTTTTGTGTAGTGCCCTTTTGATGCTATCTTCAGTAAAATCAATGTGGATTAGATCATTGCATCATCATCATCGTTGTTGTTGCTGTTGTCTCTAAATAAAGACTGCTAAAATGTTAAACCACGCTTCAATACAAAGCACCAATAGTCCTTGAGTTACAACAGCAACTGGAATGGAAATTTCTGTTGCTAAACAATATGGTTCTAAGGCATAATTCACATGACTGCATTGCCTTGCAATGGCAATCCTTGCAGTCCCTATTGCTATCATGAAGCAAAGATTGAGGGTTATTAAACACATGCTCACATGTTTCTACCAGCTTCCAACAACCATAGTCATTAGGGAAGCCAGCAGGAAGTTGCAAGTACCAGATGGCTGGCAAGCAAGTCGGTAGGCAGATAAGTGGCTATTTTTGAATGGGAGAGGATGCACAAGAATGCCCAAGTGGTGAGGCAGGTGTCGCATCAGTGGAGAAAGGCTTGGAGTCACTGCTGCCACGTCGGAGAGGATGTGTAAGTAGCCAGGAAGGGTAAGTGAGTGACTGGAAAGCATAAATGAGTGGCCAGGAAGGCACAGCACAAGTACAGTGAGATTCAGGGATTTTGTGTGTGCAGTAATGGGCAGCCCAAAATTTTACGGCCACACTGTGGGTGTGGCTTATCTTGTGGGCATGGCTCAATGGTCATGTGACTGGGTAGGAGTGGCTTGCCAGCCATGTGACCAGGTGGGAGTGGCTTGAACGATCATCATCATCACTGTTCAAGTGAACTGTTAAGTCCTCGACTTACAATCTTATCAGTGTCACTCTCTGGAGTAACAATTTGTTTCACATTTCCCGCGCTCTCCTTCCTGGGTTACCCCCTTCCTCAGGCTGGGTAGCTAGGCGAACAAGTGCCAATCAGCTGTTGAGAACAGAAGAGGGAGGAAATGGGCCCCCTGTAACTCCTGCCGGTGCTGATCTCCCTGCCGCTTTCCAAGGAGGAGGGGGATGGGAGGGGGGATGGTCAGCTGGAGCTGGGCACACAGCTTCATTTCCGCCAGTGGAACTGTGTTCCACCCCATCCTGCCTGCTGCCCAGCCCTGTGTGTGTGTGTGTGTGCAGGTGAGTGGGAGGTGCAGACAGAGTACAGCAGGGCTTTGGGGAGCTGCTGCCAGATGGGGAATGATGCACAACATTGCACAAGTAGTCAGAGAGCATAATGCAAGCATAGCAAGACTCAGGAAGGATGCAGAAGGGTGTGTGGATAAATTATAAATTATAATGGAGCAGGAATGTTTTTCCATCCTGTGAGTTTATTAAAAAGGTTTCCGGGTTTTCCATATGCCTAGTTTACAAATTTTCAGTTCCAAAACCTACCATTCAATTCACTTCTGACAGATTATTAATAGTAAAACAATAGCACTCCTCTCTATGAATAGGTATATTCATGGATTCATAATGAGCCAAATCCTGCTTTCATGTTCATAAAAGACCACTTTGGACCTGCTGATTGGATGAGAGCTCCTCATCCTCCAAAGCATTCTTGTAGAAGACATTTTTCTTACAACAGGTAATTTGAGTGTGCCTCTTTAAAATGTAATTTATTTTAGACATAGGGTTGCGAAACCATCAAAGATATGTTCAAATTTGTATAAACAAGTAGAGTAAGACTACATAAGGCTCTCTCAAATCCATTTCATTAAGTTAGACAGTTATTATGTTTAAACCTAGAATTTATTAATATAAGTAAGTTTATCAAGTTTTAGTCATTCAGATCTCTAGCTATTTCATACTTTTAAAACCGCAATAAATACATTTTTAATAATCTCAAGGTATTTGTTAAAACCGTCTGATTGACAGCAAGATCATTAAAAGATACTTATGATGTAACTACACTACAGATTCATTGTTATGTTCTTTTTGTAAAGATTTACTTTTAATGTGGTGATAAGAATGTAATTTCAGGGTCCTTGAAGTTCTCTGAGTGTGGTTGTCATCCTACCACCTTCTCTAATTGTGGACACTGACCTGAAGCAGTGGCAATCCTCAGCAGCAGGACTGTTGCCCAACTCCCTTAACAAGAGGTTCTTCAACATTGACAGCAACCTGGCCCAGCATCTGTTGATACCAGTCCACCAACACTCAAATGCTGGGTGACACTGAGGAGCTATTCCGACCAGAAGACCACCACACCGAGACAATGCTCCAGCAGGCACACCAGGTGGTGGCATGGGCAATCGAGGCATCAACCACAGCATCCTTCTTCTGCCACATGTCACTCAAGTGGCTCCATATTCTACAAGACCACCTGCCCGCATCAGACACCAGAGCACACCAGGGTCTCAATAAGCTCCTGGCAGCAGCACAATTCACACCCAACACAACTCTTTGGGCTGCTCATTTTGCAGGAAGGGCAATGGGGTCAGCAGTAGAGGCCCGCAGAATGACATGGCTGTGTAATTGGTCCACAGACTTCCATTTTAAATGGCAGTTAGTGTCTGCTCCTATAACCGATCAGTCCCTCTTTGGGGATGTCCTGAACCCCATAGTGGTGGAAACCAGGGATAAATGTAAAATCCTTCCCTCGGGCAGCCGGAAATCCACCTACCGAGCTGCCACTTTTCCAAGGAGTGCCCCCAGAGATCTAGACCAATCATATGGGAAATTCCAAGGGCAGTCCCAAGAGCAGATGGATGGCTGTGAAAGAGGCACCTATGACAGAGGCTTCAGGGGCAGTTAACTTAAACAGTCCTTTTGAGGGGCCAGTGGTCATCCCTTCCACCGGAGTAAGCAAATTATGGGAGGTACCTCCCATAGGGGGCTGCCTGGCACTATTTGCCAAGCGATAGGAGGAGATCATTAACAATACTTGGGTTTTGGAAACTCTGTCATCTGGGCTTAGACTCAAATTTATCTCCACACACCCCCCAGAAGTTTTTTCTATGTGCTCCTGTCTGTAAATTCCAATAAAAGGGATCTGATAGACGAAGTCATCAAGCACCTGCTGGACATTAGAGCCATCCAACAGATGCCTGAAGACCAATAGGGATTGGGGTTCTACTCCATCTTGTTCATAGTACCAAAATCCTCAGGCAAATGGAAATCTATTGCAGATATTAAATGCCACAACAAATACATAGTACACAAAAAAATTAAGATGCATATCCTGCAATCAATTCTGGCAAGTATTAGGAAGGGAGATTTTGTTTGTTTGTTTGTTTGTTAAATTTGTATGCTTCCCATCCCGAAGGACTCTGGGCAAGATCTACTTGCATCCATTGATCTCTTGGAGGCCTACCTCCATATTTCCATTTGGGCATCTCACTGCAAATACTTGTGATTTTGCTATGCAGGGAACCACTACAAATATTGAGCTCTCCCCTTCAACCTGTCTTCAGCACTAAGGATATTCACTATGGTCATGGCTACCCTGGCGGCCTATCTGAGAGCCACACTGGTATACATCTAGTATTATCTGGATGACATACTTATTCAATCCTCCTCTATCCCACAACCAAAACATGATGTGCGGGCAATCCTTAACACACTTGAGCACCATGGGTTCCTGGTCAATTTAGGCAAGACCCAACTGGTCCCATCCACTAGACTGATTGTTCTCTAGAGTGCAAGGTGTACCTGTCCCAGGAAAGAAAGGAGGACTTGGTAGGGTTAGTGCAGCAGCTTCAGAGCCAGTTTGGTTCCACTTAACACATTATCTTCTCTCCTGGGCAAGATGATGTCAGCTATCCACATCATTCCATGGGCTCACCTGCACTCCAGGGAACTTCAACTGTTTCTTCTCCCCTTTCAGTGATCAGGAGGCAGTGTCTCTCCAGCAAAGGTCAAACTTCCAAACTCTGTTTGGAAGTCACTCCAGTGGTAGACATCGCTACTATCCCCAAGGGCATCTTCTTCCTGGAACCACATAGGATCACGGTGACCACCAATGCCAGCACCTGGTCATCCCCGACACCATTTATCCGCTACTACAAACTAGAAGTTTTTACTTCAGAGGAGGCAGAGTTACCATAAAGAGTATTGCAACAGGTAGTGCAGGATGGTGGGAGCACCACCCAAATTTAGGTAGTCTACCTGTTGTGATTCCGTCTGAGGCTCCTCAGGGAACGGCTGAACCTCTGCCGGCTCCCTGCTCAGAGGGGGAGGAGGAGGAACAGGCCGAGGGAGAGGGAGAACAGCCAGAATCCCCCGGGGCGGAGCTCTCCCCAGCAAGCAGCCTGGAGTCCTTAGATGAAAATGCTCAAGCCATCATCGATCACAGGCAGAGAAGAGCAGCACAACGAAGGGGACAATTAGCCAGGTACTTCCAGTCCTAAATAGGTAACAGCTGGGTTTGGGTGTGGTTCTCCCCAGAAAGGCTGAAAAGGCAGACCCACCCTTCCTGTATTGTGGAGTATTATCTTTGGGAGTCCTGGGACCTGGCTGTGATCTTTGGCGTCTCTGATTCTGGCTTGTGGCCTTGAAGGCTGAAACCTTGGGGGAAAAGGCGTGGGGGCTTATTCTCTACAGTGGTGTGTGTGCCAGCAAGAAGTCTGCTGTATTGTCTGGCCGTCAGGACGTTGCTGTGAAGCCTCATAGCCTGCCTGTTGGGAAGAACAGATTTTTCTCTGTGTTTATTTTTCAAACTATAAAGTGCTTTTGCTTTTACCAGCATGTCTGGCTGCTTTTTCCAGTTGGTGTTGAAGTCTGGGGGCACCCAGACAGAACACTACCCAAGGGACCAATTACTTTAGTATGTCCCATCCTTGGAGACTAGCTCCACCTACTATGGAGAAGGGACATTTTACTTACCTGATGCACCCTTTCTCTTAGGGTGGAGATGGCCTCCAAGTCCCTCCCTTCAGGGACAAGGACTAATGCATAATGACTAATTAATACATATCTATAAGTACATTGTAGATTAAATAAATACATAGTGACTAAGTAGTGCATATATCTGAATACATAGATGAATAAAGGTTGTTTTCTTTCGTACACTAATAAAGTTTCTATTCTTGTTAAGGAGTGCGTGTAGAGTCTGATCTTAATTCTTTGCCTTGAAGAGGGGAGGTTTCAGTGCAAGGGGGCACTATTTATACCTTTTCCAGACTCCGTCCTGATTGATTTTAATATGCTAATGATATTTAATCTATTATCAAGAGTTTAGCAAGCATGCATGGTATTAAACAATCTAGTAGTAAATTTCTTTACTTTCTCTTTTTAGATACTCAATAAGCACAATTCCCAATATCTACAGTCAGTATAATACTAATACTATCATATCACTAATGTGATATGTAGAAGCAACAGAATAAATGAAATTAGGAACAGAAAATAGAATGGCCATCAAACACAGAAGAAGATCAAGTTTAATCAATTTAGTCTTCTAAATTACATTAAAAAAAACTTGTTAAATTTTATTTATATATTGCGTCTTATGCCAAAAAAACCAACCCAAGTCAGTGGAGAACATACGTTAGATTATCTGGTTTCTAAACAACTACTATAATAACTGACACAGACATTCCCGACAGCTTCATAATGAACTGCTTGTTACACATCCATAAGCAAGTATACATCCAGGAGCATATCAAAGATCTATAGAAGGAGGAAGGATGCAAATTATATAATCAAGAAAGTAAATAAATAAAAGTCAGTGAATTCTAGAATAAGCAGGTGGCATGCACAATAATGATAAATGTAACTACGCAATTCTATTAATACATCTATGACTTGCAACACTATTCTTCTAGTCCATGTATCCTCCTACATAGCTCCCATTTCTGACTAATTCCATAACTCCCACCACCTGCTTTCTTTCAATGCAAAGATCTTAGCTTCTTACATGCTGCAAAACCTATAATGATGGAACTTATTTACTAATTAAGACTTACAAAGTTGCGATCAAGGCGGCAAGATGCGCGTATCATGCCACCTTGATTACATCAGCGGAATCTCGCCCAGCCGCTCTGTTTAGGGTAACCCACTCCCTTCTTAACCAGGGGGGAGTTGGGGAGCCAGAGTAGTGCCGAGGACTTTAACACATTTTTCACTGATAAAATTGCTTGGATCCTGGCGGACCAAGACTCCGATTGGATTGCAGAGTCGACTGACAATGAGTCAGTCGAGGTGACTGGGGCCCATACTTGTCCATCTGTCTGGGAAGAGTTTGATCTGGTGACACCTGATGAAGTGGACAAGGCCATTGGACCTGTGAGTTCCGCCACCTGTTTACCTGGTTTCAGCCAGCAGGGAGGTGACACGGAGCTGGGTCCAGGAAATTGTCAATGCCTTCTTGGGGAGGTGGTCCTTTCTGGCTCCTTATAAGGAGGCACTTGTGCACCCCCTCCTCAAGAAGCCTTCCCTGGACCTAGCTGTACTTAATAACTATCGTCCAGTCTCCAACCTTCCCTTTATGGGGAAGGTTGTTGAGAAGGTGGTGGCACTCCAGCGGTCCTTGGAAGAAGCCAATTATCTAGGTCCTCAGCAGTCGGGTTTCAGACCCGGTTATGGCACAAAAACTGCTTTGGTCGTGTTGATGGATGATCTCTGGCGGGTTTATCCTCTGTCCTGGTGCTTCTTGACCTCTCAGCGGCTTTCGATACCATCAACCATGGTATCCTTCTGTGCTGGCTGGAGGGGTTGGGAGTGGGAGGCACTGTTCTCCAGTGGTTCTCCTCCTACCTCTCCAGTCGGTCGCAGTCGGTGTTAGTGGGGGGTCAGAGGTCGACCCCGAGGTCTCTCCCTTGTGGGGTGCCTCAGGGGTCGGTCCTCTCCCCCATGCTATTTAATATCTACATGAAACCACTGGGTGAGATCATCCAAGGGCATGGGGTGAGGTATCATCAGTACGCTGATGATACCCAGCTTTACATCTCCACACCATGTCCAGTCAACGAAGCAGTGGAAGTGATGTGCCGGTGTCTGGAGGCTGTTGGGGCTGTTGGGTGTCAACAGACTCAAACTCAACCCTGATAAGATGGAGTGGCTGTGGGTTTTGCCTCCCAAGGACAATTCCATCTGTCCATCCATCACCCTGGGGGGGGGGAATTATTGACCCCCTCAGAGAGGGTCCGCAACTTGGGTGTCCTCCTCGATCCACAGCTCACATTAGAGAAACATCTTTCAGCTGTGGCGAGTGGGGCGTTTGCCCAGGTTCGCCTGGTGCACCAGTTGCGGCCCTATTTGGACCGGGAGTCGTTGCTCACAGTCACTCATGCCCTCATCACCTCAAGGCTCAACTACTGTAACGCTCTCTACATGGGGCTACCTTTGAAGAATGTTCGGAAACTTCAGATCGTTCAGAATGCAGCTGCGAGAGCAATCATGGGCTTTTCCAAATATGCCCATGTTACTCCAACACTCCGCAGTCTGCACTGGTTGCCGATCAGTTTCTGGTCACAATTCAAAGTGTTGGTTATTACCTATAAAGCCCTTCATGGCACCGGACCAGTATACCTGCGAGACCACCTTCTGCTGCACGAATCCCAGCGACCGGTCAGCTCCCACAGAGTTGGCCTTAAGAACTGAGACATCTCCCCCTGCCTATGTAGTTTTAGTGCATGATATGACTGTATGTATGTTTTTTATATTGGGGTTCCTTGTTTTTAGATTTTTTAAATGTACAATTGCTATTTTAGATTTTAAATTATTAGATTTGTCAATACATATTTTCTTTTTTTATCACTGTTGTGAGCTGCCCCGAGTCTGCGGAGAGGGGCGGCACACAAATCTAATAAATAATAATAATAATAATAATAATAATAATAATAATAATAATAATAATAATAATAATAATAATAATTATTATTATTATTATTATTATTATTATTATTATTATTATTATTATTATTATTATTATTATTATTATTATTATTATTTGTAATTGTATTGTATTTTATTAAAATTAATTATAATGATATAATGCAAGACCCCATGAACAATTATGTAAAATTTAGCAAATACATCTTCAAAAGGCACAGGGTGACTGTCAGACACTATATGGCAGCTTGAATTCCCTTGCTAAAAGACTACTCAACAGACTCTTTAAATCACTTCTGGGCAGTCCCTGATTTAAACAAAGCCCTAGAAAAGGGGTGTTTTAATCCAACAGAGCTAAATTCATTCAAATCAAGTCAGTTCAACATCTCAGCAGGCATAAACAAACGTCTTACAATTATTACAATCATCATTGGATTGTAATAATTGTATTACATTCACTGTTTACGTAAACTTCATTCTTCTCCATGCTCATTACTTAACTTGATGAAGAAAGGAAGGGAGAAAAAGCCTTCCCTATCTTCTTTTTGAGGGGTCTCAGCTCATTTGTTACTTGTCCACTTGTTCCATTATTTATATTCTTTTATTTTCTTTTTTTAAAGCCCTGCTGTGATTTCCCTGCATTGCCACACCATGAGGCAGTGATCAGAATATAGCACCTTTTCATTGAGCCATATCTTCAGCTTTAACCCAAAGATAAAATTAACGATCCCAAATCATCATAATTATAAACTCATATGTAACCCCATTCACCAGCAAATAATTCTTTGCTGTGAGGCGAGAATGTTAATCTGATTGGCAGAAAGCGCAGGGTACTCGTGTAATTAACAGTATCACTTCAAATCATGTTTCAACAGCAGGACATTTCTGAATGGCTTCTGGCTGGCAGCAAAGTAGCCAGATTAATAACTGATTCCATCTCTAGGGCTTCAGAGGGTTTTATTTCTCAATAAGAGGAACAAAGTCATGTTCACACTACAGGAATTCAATTGCTCTAACCCAGCAGAAGAGACCTGTACACAAAACAGGGCTTCTGTGGGCAATGCACATTTGACCCAATTCAATTTGGAGGTACATCTTTTGCTGTGAAAGGGACACAGATTGTTTGAGCAGGATTGGAATCACTGTGAGAATAAACATATTCCCTGTATCTGGTGAAACGGACTGGGGAGATTAAATCATTATAACCTTTGTATTCTTGTTGTGCCATGCAACTCTGTTCTTTCTAGTAAAATAAGTGATTCCTAGAAATGTACACAGGCATGCAGCAAATCGTGAAAAGCAGTAAAATATGATATGGTGACCATGGACTGATCACCTGTGTAACTAACTAGTACTGAGAAACATTGACAATGTGTTACAAAATCCTTTGTTTACAGTGGTAAAACAGAAGTTGGGTTCAATTCCTGCAAGTAATTTATTTGCATTGATTCTTTCTAGCAAGAACAGGTAGGAAATTAGATTTAGAGCAATAAACTTTGTGATAGTCCCAAGTTGCTTGACAAAGAGTAGCTTAAAACCAGTAGGGCCAAGTTTTTTAAATAAGTTTAGCCCATTGCTCCAGTAGTGATTTACAGCATCTTTACAGTGCTGAAAGTCTGGCTTCATTATGGTTATTGTGCAGCAAAGATGGTCCGATGACTCTAGAACATTGGTTCTCAACTTGTGGATCGTGACCCTTTGGGAGGGTCAAATAACCCTTTTCACAGGGGTTGTCTAAGACCATCGGAAAACACATATTTCTGATGGTTTTAGGAACTGAGATACCGCTCCTCTATCCATCACCAGGCAGGTCCACCACATGCAAATAGACTACTGCAAAAAAAAAAAGTACCATGAAAACTTCTGAGCATGCTCAGAAGCTGAAATTCCGGCACTGCAGATGCATCACCATCTTGTTTTTGGCTTTTTTTCCTGCATTTTTTTTAAAAAATCAGCACTGTGTATGCATGCACATGCAAAGCACATGCTCACCCACAAGCCATGGCCATGCAGTGCAGGAGGAAGCAAAATGGCAGTAAGGTAAACAAAACCACTTCTGAGTTTCCTAATAATGTTATTATTTTATGGTTGGGGGGGGTCACCACAACATGAGGATCTGTAAGAGTCACGGGATTAGAAGATTGATAACCACTGCTCTGGAAGATGCTATCAACTCAGGAAAGGGGAAATGAACTTTGTTTCAACAATGATTAGGGAAGGAAATACAGGAAGATAGTGAATTTCTCCCCTCCTTGTTCCAATTTGTAAATCTTCTATAAATGAACGCAAAACAAACACAAACACATGCACACAGCCTTTGCTTTTGGCACAAGATTACTTCTATTCTGTAATCTATTTCTTAGATTATTTAAATATTTGTTTCCTCCATTGCAAACATGTAGAGCATATGGCTCTTTCTTGGCAGACAAGGGAAACTGAATTCTGTTTTCCCTTCCCTTCTTGGTCAATCAAACTTGAAAAAAATATCCTTTAGCAACTTGTCACAAGCTGCATAAATTTAGGTGACTGGCCAATCTTGACATTCACTACTGGCTCAGAATCAGTTATTGTGGATAAATTAAACCATTGTCCAGCATACAAATCCTTAGAGGCTCAGTTTGTTGATTTTCTTGAGATAATAAGAGGATCGTGTTTTATTCTTGTTCCTCTCTTCGTTCCTTACTTAGTCTCTCATCCATCACACTCATTCATGCAACAGTTTCTGTTTATATTCTGCAGCATAATATAAAAAAAGCCAGCCAGGGGTATATAAACTGGGCAGCCTTGTGAGGGTATCTGGCATCAAGATAAATAGGAGTTAAGCAGTCTGACAAGTGAAGCATCTGTGCAATTTTGGCAGCCCAGTGAAGCAGTCAGGGCAGTTCTCCATTCTCTTGATAATACCTGTAAGGGCTGAAGCTGGCAAGGTGAGAACAATGTATCTAAGGCTAGATAGAATTTTATGTAAACTTTGAGGAGATGACGCCCTTGTTCAAGGAATGGGAGAGAAAAGCCAAATTGGTGTTGCCCCAAAGGGATAGGAGACAAAGGGCTAGGATTTAAACACTGGAACAGACATGGATATATGAAACTTGTCTTTTGTCTTTTGCAATAAGCAGATCTTCTGGATCCTTATATTTTGTTTCCTGACTGATCTAGATGCCTGTACATTTTTGTTGCATCCAAGATGCTGAATATGAATTTAAGATATATTGCCAGGCTGGCCTGAAGTTCAACAATTAAAAAAAAACCAGCTGTCCAATTAACTCAACCTCATAATTTACAGATCAAATAAATACACAGGCAGAAATAGTTATCCAGATGGTTAGCCAGGGTAGATATGATGTATATTACAATCTTTATAGTGGCCTCTAGATGAGGTGGGCAGTACCCAAATCTAATGAGTAAGTAAGTAAGTAAGTAAGTAAGTAAGTAAGTAAGTAAGTAAGTAAGTAAGTAAGTAAGAAAGTAAGTAAGTAAGTAAGTAAGGTAAGTAAGGTAAGTAAGTAAGTAAGTAAGTAAGTAAGTAAGTAAGTAAGTAAGTAAGTAAGTAAGTAAGTAATCAAATTTATGTCCCACTGCAATTGTAAGCAGACAATCCACAGTCCCTAACATGAAGAAATGACAATAAAAGTTTTCTTAAAAAATAGGCAAGTCTAAAATTAAAAATACAAAATACATATTGCAGAGATAATATACCTTCCAAAACCTCTATTTTCATCTGTTTCTAAAAGAAAACTAGAGTTGGAGGCAAATATTATTTCTGAGAGACCATGCAGTTGGGTGGTCCAATGGTGGAAAAATGCTTTGTGCACCAAATATAAACCTATATTTATAGAGTGTCACATGCATGGCTATCTTTATGCTGAGATGGTATATATGCTGAGAAGGCTAAAATATAAGAAGGATGGTTGCAGGAACTGAGTATGTCTAGTTTAATGAAAAGAAGGACTAGAGGAGATAAGATAGCAGTGTTGCTAATAGCTGCTTAATAACGATCCCTTGTTCTGGCTCCGTAAGCTCAACCCTGGGCACTGGTGATGAGTGTAATTCTGGCCCTGGGCTCAGGCTGCTACTACTCAATGCCAGGTCAGTGGTAAATAAAGCTCTCCTCATCCGGGAACTGATCCTGGATGAGGAGGCCGACCTGGCATGTCGGCCTCCTCATCCTGACTGAAACCTGGCTGAGCCCGGAGGGAGGAGTTCCTCTCTCTGAAATTTGCCCAGCCTGGTTTCAGATATGGCATCAACCTCGACCCCAGGGAAGGGGGGGAGGAGTGGCCATTATAGCCAGGGAGAGCCTTTGCCTGCATAGACTCATTGATCCAGAGGTTGCGGGTTACGAGTCCCTCCTGGTGAAGTTAGACTTAGGGGTTCAGGTGGGCTTGTTTCTCACATACCTGCCTCCCAGCTGCGTGTCAAAAGCCCTGCCTGTGCTACTCAAGGAGGTAGCCGGGTTGGCGGTGAGGTTCCCCAGACTTATTGTCTTATTGTCAGTAGAGAAGAAGCTGGTAACTACAGGCCAGTTAGCTTGACATCAGTTGGAGTTAAAATGATGGAGACTACTCAAAAAGAGGATAAATCAGCACCTAAAAAACAATAACTTATTGGACCCAAATCAGCATGGCTTTACTGAAGGCAAATCATGTCAGACTAATCTCATTGATTTCTTTGACTATGTCACAAAGGTGTTGGATGAAGGTGGTGCCGTGGATATTGCCTACCTGGACTTCAGCAAAGCCTTTGATACGGTTCCACATAAAGAGCTGATAGATAAATTAGTGAAGATTGGACTTAATCCCTGGATAGTTCAATGGATTTGAAGCTGGCTGAAGCGTAGACATCAGAGAGTTATTGTTAACGGCGAGTATTCTGAACAGAGTCAGGTTACAAGCGGTGTGCCACAAGGGTCTGTTCTGGGTCCTATTCTTTTTAATATGTTTGTGAGTGACATAGGGGAAGGTTTGGTAGGGAAGGTTTGCCTATTTGCCGATGACTCTAAAGTGTGCAATAGGGTTGATATTCCTGGAGGCGTCTGTAATATGGTAAATGATTTAGCTTTACTAGATAAATGGTCAAAACAATGGAAACTGCAGTTTAATGTTTCCAAATGTAAAATAATGCACTTGGGGAAAAGGAATCCTCAATCTGAGTATTGTATTGGCAGTTCTGTGTTAGCAAATACTTCAAAAGAAAAGGATTTAGGGGTAGTGATTTCTGACAGTCTCAAAATGGGTGAACAGTGCAGTCAGGCGGTAGGGAAAGCAAGTAGGATGCTTGGCTGCATAGCTAGAGGTATAACAAGCAGGAAGAGGGAGATTATGATCCCGCTATATAGAATGCTGGTGAGACCACATTTGGAATACTGTGTTCAGTTCTGGAGACCTCACCTACAAAAAGATATTGACAAAATTGAACGGGTCCAAAGACGGGCTACAAGAATGGTGGAAGGTCTTAAGTATAAAACGTACTAGATCCTTGGAACAAACTTCCAGCAGACGTGGTAGATAAATCCACAGTAACTGAATTTAAACATGCCTGGGATAAACATATATCCATCCTAAGATAAAATACAGAAAATAGTATAAGGGCAGACTAGATGGACCATGAGGTCTTTTTCTGCCGTCAGACTTCTATGTTTCTATGTCTTGGGGGACTTTAACCTGCCATCACTTGGCGAAACCTCTGATTCATGGCCACCATGACAGCCATGGACCTGACTCAAGTAATACAGGGTCCAACTCACGAGGGGGGGCACGCACCCGACGTGGTATTCCTCTCTGAGCAATTGAGTAATGGTCTGAGACTAAGGGGCTTAGAAATGTTGCCTTTGTCATGGTCAGACCATTTTCTACTACGTCTTAACTTCCTGGCTCTAATACTTCCCCACAGGAAGGCGGAACCGATTAGGTTGTTCTGCCCCAGATGCCTGCTGGACCCAAAGGGCTTTCAGAAGGTGCTTGGGGTTATTCCAGATGCACTCGTCCACAGTTCGACAGAATCTCTTGCTGAGGTCTGGAACAAGGCTGCAGCAGAGGCTCTTGACTGGATTTCACCATTGCGACCTCTCCACGGCACTAGACCCGTAGAGCTCCATGGTTCAACGAGGAGCTCCAGGAGTTGAAACGCCAGAAGAGATGTCTGGAGAAGCGATGGAGGAAGAGTAAGTCCAAATCCGATCAAACACTTGTAAGAGGTCACATTAAGACTTACAAAGTGGCGCCCAAGGCGGCAAGATGCATGTATCATGCCGCCTTGTTTGCATCAGCAGAATCCCGCCCGGCCACTTTGTTTAGGGTGACCTGCTCCCTTCTTAACCAGGGGGGAGTTGGGGAGCCCTTGCAGAGTAGTGCCAAGGACTTTAACATGTTTTTCGCTGATAAAATCGCTTGGATCCGAGCGGACCTCGACTCCAATTGGATAACAGAGTCGACTGACAATGAGTCAGTCAAGGTGACTGGGGCCTGTACTTGTCCATCTGTCTGGGAAGAGTTTGATCTGGTGACACCTGATGAAGTGGACAAGGCCATTGGAGCTGTGAGTTCCGCCACCAGTTTGCTGGATCCATGTCCTGCCTGGCGGTTCTCGGCCAGCAGGGAGGTGACACAGAGCTGGGTCCAGGAGACTGTCAATGCTTCTTTGGGGAGGGGGTCCTTTCCGGATTCCTACAAGGAGGCACTTGTGCATGCCCTCCTCAAGAAGCCTTCCCTGGACCAAGCCATTCTCAACAACTATCATCCAGTCTCCAACCTTCCCTTTATAGGGAAGGTTGTTGAGAAGGTGGTGGTGCTCTAGCTCCAGCGATCCTTGGAAGAAGCCGATTATCTAGGCCCTCAGCAGTCAGGATTCAGGCCCAGCTACAGCATGGAAACTGCTTTGGTCACGCTGATGGATAATCTCAGGTGGGTCTAGGATAGGGGTTAATCCTCTGTCCTGGTGCTTCTTGATCTGGAGGGATTGGGAGTGGGAGGCACTGTTCTTCAGTGGTTCTCCTCCTACCTCTCCAGTCGGTCGCAGTCGGTGTTAGTGGGGGCACCAGAGGTCGACTTCTAGGTTGCTCCTTTGTGGGGTGCCTCAGGGGTTGGTCCTCTCTCCCCTGCTATTTAATATCTACATGAAACCACTGGGTGAGATCATCCAAGGGCATGGGGTGAGGTATCATCAGTACGCAGATGATACCCAGCTTTACATCTCCACACCATGTCCAGTCAGTGAAGCAGTGGAAGTGATGTGCCAGTGCCTGGAGGCTGTTAGGGTCTGGATGGGTGTCAACAGACTCAAACTTAACCCTGATAAAACGGAGTGGCTGTGGGTTTTGCCTCCCAAGGACAATTCCATCTGTCTGTCCATTACCCTGGGGGGGGGATTACTGACCCCCTCAGAGAGGGTCCGCAATTTGGGTGTCCTCCTGGATCCACAGCTCACATTAGAGAAACATCTTTCAGCTGTGGTGAGGGGGGCGTTTGCCCAGATTCACCTGGTGCATCAGTTGCGGCCCTATTTGGACCGGGAGTCACTGCTCACAGTCACTCATACCCTCATCACCTCGAGGCTCGACTACTATAACGCTCTCTACATGGGGCTACCTCTGAAAAGTGTTCAGAAACTTCAGATCATGCAGAATGCAGCTGCGAGAGAATCATGGGCTTCCCTAAGTATGCCCATGTTACACCAACACTCCACAGTCTGCATTGGTTGCCGATCAGTTTCTGGTCACAATTCAAAGTGTTGGTTATGACCTTTAAAGCCCTTCATGGCATCGGGCCAGAATATCTCCGGGACCGCCTTCTGCCACATGAATCCCAGTGACCAGTTAGGTCCCACAGAGTTGGCCTTCTCCGAGTCCCGTCGACTAAACAATGTCATTTGGCAGGACTCAGGGGAGGAGCCTTCTTTGTGGTGGCCCCGACCCTCTGGAACCAACTCCCCCCAGAGATCAGAATTGCCCCCACCCTCCTCACCTTCCGTAAGCTCCTTAAAACCCACCTCTGTCATCAGGCATGGGGGAACTGAGATATTCTCTTCCCCCTAGGCCTATACAATTTATGCATGGTATGTTTGTGTGTATGTTTGGTTTTTAAATATTAGATTTGTTATATGTTGTTTCACTATTGTTGTTAGCCGCCCCGAGTCTATGGAGATGGGTGGCATTCAAATCAAATCAAATCAAATCAAATCAAATCAAATCAAATCAAATCATCAAGTGTTCCAATATCTCAGGAGCTGCCAGAAACAAGAAGGAATGAAGCTATTCTCCAAAGCACCTGGGGATAGACTAAAAAGCAATGGGTGGAAATTAATCAAGGAGAGAAGCAGTCTAAAACTAAGGAGAAATTTCATGAGAACAATTAAGCAGTGGAACAACTTGCCTCCAGAAGTTGTGAATGCTCCAACACTGGAAGATTTTAAGAAGATGTTGGATTTTAAGAAGATGAAATGGTGTAGGGATTCCTGGCTAAGCAGGAGGTTGGACTAGAAGACCTCCAAGGTCCCTTCCAACTCTGTTATTCTATTCTATTCTATTGGGTTGTTCAGGGAGGGGTAGCACCTCTGGTGTTGTGTCCTTTTACAGCAACCCATTTTAGGGCAGCTTTTAGGGCAGCTCCATCACCTTTGGTCCCCATTCAGCTCTCACCTGCATCCAATTTGGGAAGAATCATCCCGCAAGGATGAGGATAGAAATTATTCTGATTGTTCAAATGGGAATACAGTGATCCCTCGATTAGCGCGGGGGTTACGTTCCAAGACCTCCCGCGCTAATCGATTTTCCGCGTTATAGTGGTGCGGAAGTAAAAACACCATCTGCGCATGCGCGCCCTTTGTTCCATGGCCGCACATGCGCAGATGGTGGAGCGACGCAAGTTCGGAGGCTGGCAATGCAATGGTGATTTTTCCGGGCTCCTCGCCACTACCCCCCGCCCGCCCGATTCGCCCCTCTCACCGGCTTTCTTGGGGCAGCGCTGGCGGCAATGGCAATGGCTTCCTTCCCTCCTTCCCTCCCTCCCTCCTTCCTTCCTTCCTTCCTTCCTTCCTCTCACCGGCTTTCTTGGGGCAGCGCTGGCGGCAATGGCAATGGCTTCCTTCCCTCCTTCCCTCCCTCCTTCCCTCCCTCCTTCCCTCCCTCCTTCCCTCCTTCCCTCCCTCCTTCCCTCCTTCCCTCCTTCCTTCCTTCCCTCCTTCCCTCCTTCCCTCTCTCCTTCCTTCCCTCCCTCCTTCCTTCCTTCCCTCCCTCCTTCCCTTCTCTCCCTCCCTTCTCTCCCTCCTTTCTCAAAAAGCACTTAAATACTGTACTGTACTGTGTAATGACAGAATAAAACCCCCCAGCCCTCACCTGTGTTTGAATTTCATTCACTCATTCATTCATTCATTCATTCATTCATTCATTCTTCTGTACAGTATGTACAGTTCTGTATGCCACTCAGTCCCAACGCTTTTAACCCATAAATTACCATTTCCCATCCCCTTAATTACCATTTCCCCTTCCCATTACTGTACCTCTACCTGTACCTGTACACATTGAATAAGACTCTTAAGTTATGAACAATAACATATTTATTTACATTTTTTGGGGTGGGGGTTAGCATAACTGGGATAACTAGGGATCTTCTTCTATCACCATTTCTACAATGGACGCTGCAGGTGATGGTGTGACAGACCTCTTGGTTTTCGTGACAAACATGGTCATGGGAAGTTGTTGGCGCCGTTTCTTTTTCTGGGCTAACATGGATCTGTATGGTGCAAAGATGTTGTCAAGGGAGGCGTTAAACTGTATAGAGCGAGTCATGTTGGGATCCCAAAGTTCCACCATGCGTTGTACATTTGAAGTAGCTCTGTTCAGTTCTGCAAGCCGCTCAAGCGTTAGGCCAACATCTTCTTCTTCCTCAGCTTCTTCAGCTCCCTCTTCCTCCTCTTCTTCACTCGCTGACCTGGTCAGCTCCTCCAGATCTCTGTCTGTCAGCGGTAGGCCATGCTCATCAAGCAAACCATTGACTTCCTCTGGTGTCATGTCAATGAAGCCTTCTCCACCCAGTGCCTGTGCCAGCTTCACAGAGGTCTGGACTGCAGCATCTTGGATTTCTTCGGGAGCAAATCCCTTGTAATCATGCACCACTTCTGGCCACAATTTCCTCCAGCAGGCATTCATTGTCTGTGTCTTCATATCCATTAAGGCATTCTGAATGTTCTTCAGACAAGATGCAATTGTGTACTGACGCCAGTAGGCCTTCAATGTGAAGTTTTCATCAGCATCCATTGCTTCCACGATGCTTCCAAGAGAATTGCGCGTGTACAGTGCCTTAAATGCACGGATAACACCTTGATCCATCGGCTGGATAAGCGATGTGGTGTTTGGTGGCAAGAATTCGACTTGCACCCCATCATGTTCATGGTCCAGGTGATCATGGCCTCCAGCATTGTCCATTAGGAGAAGCACTTTGAAATCGAGTCCTTTGCGAGCCAAATACACCTCCACCTGTGGGATGAAGCACTGATGAAACCAGTCCCGCGTGAGGGGTTTTGTAATCCATGCTTTAGGATTATGCATCCAGTACACTGGCAATGAATTCTTATTTCTGTTCTTGAGGGCTCTTGGATTTCGTGACTTATGGATTAGCCCTGGCTTCATCAAAAAGCCTGCTGCATTCCCACACATGATCAAAGTCACTCGATCTTTCATGGCCTTAAAGCCAGGGGCTTTGGCTTCATCTTGCATCAAGAAAGTCCTTGAAGGCATCCTCTTCCAGAACAGGCCTGTTTCGTCCATGTTGAACACCTGTTCTGGAAGGTAGCCCCCTTCTGCAATTAGGTCTTTAAACGTGCCCTGGACAAAGTTTTCTGCTGCACCTGTATCTGCTGAGGCAGCTTCTCCATGCAATGACACACTCTTCAGGCCATAGCGCCGTTGAAATTTCTCAAACCACCCTTTGCTTGCTGTGAATGTGGCTGGGGCTGAAGAAGCAGAAGAATGACAGGAAAGGGAGAGAGAAGTGACTTGAATGAAAGCATACAGTACAGTACTGTATGGTAAATGCCCACCTCCTTCCTTTCCTCCTTCCCTCCTTCCTTCCTTCCCTCCCTCCCTCCTTCCTTCCCTCCCTCCCTCCCTCCTTCCTTCCCTCCTTCCCTCCCTCCTTCCCTCCCTCCTTCCCTC
Source organism: Erythrolamprus reginae (assembly GCF_031021105.1). NCBI lineage: Eukaryota > Metazoa > Chordata > Lepidosauria > Squamata > Dipsadidae > Erythrolamprus > Erythrolamprus reginae. Next base: position 75,450,676 of record NC_091951.1, read on the forward strand.
CTTCCCTCCCTCCTTCCCTCCTTCCTTCCTTCCCTCCTTCCCTCCCTCCTTCCCTCCTTCCTTCCTTCCCTCCCTCCTTCCTTCCTTCCCTCCCTCCTTCCCTCCTTCCTTCCCTCCCTCCCTCCCTCCTTCCTTAAAAAACACTTAAATACAGTATGTAATGACAGAATAAAAAACCCCAGCCCTTACCTGCGTTTCCCTCATCTGCATCGCCTCCTTCTGTGTCTTCAAGACGGTTGTACAATTGCTGTGCCTTGGTCCTTATGGTGTTGGTATCCAAAGCAATGCTCTTTTTGCGGCAGTCTTGTACCCACACGGACAAAGCAGCTTCCATCTTCATAAGGCGTTTGTTTCTAGGCATCACCATTCTTTTTGCAGCCTTGTTGAATGCCATCAGAGAACTTTGCCTTATCTTTTTCTCGTCGTTCCGAATGGTTCACACACTCGATTCGTTGATCCCATACTGCCGACCAACATCTGCATAAGAGCGTCCCTCTTTCAGCATGTCCAAAATGTCAATTTTCTCCTTAATTGTGAGTATCCTCCTGCTCTTTTTAGCGTCGCTGCCTCCACTCCGTGTGCAACGTTTAGGAGCCATCTTCCAACAAGTCTGAACAAGTTCCAACAGTTGCAAAGCTTTTTTTTGAGTTTGCAACGATTGGTCGAGATTTTGGCCAATCAGCAATGGCCAGTCAGTTTGGTGATGACGTATGACGTCATCGGGCGGGAAAAACCGTGGTGTAGAAAAAAAAACCGCGGACTTATTTTTTAATTAATATTTTTTGAAAAACCGTGTTGTAGCGTTTCGCACTAATCGAGACCGTGCTAATCGAGGGGTCACTGTAGTATAAAATGAAAGAATCATAAGAGGAGCATCATCAAACGCACAAAGGAAAAAGGTACAGGACAGAGGCATTTGATATGGTGTACTAAATAGGAATGTTTTTTATGCAAATGACAGAAATATAGCAATAGCACTTAGACTGTAAAGCACTTCCTGGTGCTTTACAGACTTCTATCAGGAGTTTACAGTGCCAGCATATTGCTCCCAACAATCTGGGTCCTCATTTTAGTGACCTCAGAAGGACGGAAGACTGAGTCAACATTGAGACTGTCAAGTTTGAATTCAAGTCTCTGAGCCAGGTTTGCCCTTTAACAACTGCACAACCAATGTTCAAGCCACAATAAGGGAGTTGAAATGTTTGAGGCTGGAGAAGATCAATGTAGTGATAGAAAGTAGAGAATTATCAAGGAGCTATGGTTGTATGTACAGGCACATTCTCTGCTCATGAAGTATTGTTGCCATGCACATCAGTGGATATATATTTTATATCTTAACTAGAAAATAAAATAATAGAGTTGGAAGGAACTTTGGAGGTCTTCTAATCCAACCTTCAGTTTAAGCAGGAGACCCTATGCCATTTCCAGTCTCCTTTTGAATGCCTCCAGTGATAGTGTACCCACAATTTCTGAAGGCAAACTATTCCATTGGTTCTCACCAATGGGCAAGTGAACATCTTCACTATGTTCCTGCAGATGTGAACATCATGACCCCAACAGAATTTTTAAAACAAAAATATATTCATCTTATTGACCAAAATGTCTAGAATATGAATATTGGGAGGAGGGACATTGATGAAATACTCCAAAAAGATCATTCTACTCCTTATTCCTTATTCATTGGTTTATTTATTTGGTTGCTGGTTTAGCAGTTATATGACTACCTAGTTCTCTGCTAAAACACTGGGAAGTGGGCAAAAAAAAAGAATATAAAGCAAGCATCAGTTAAAGAGAAACAAATTCAGGCACTTAAACAAACACCTTATCTTCATATCTCTCAAATGGGCTTTTAAGTTCTCAGTGTAGTTCACTGTAAGCAACTGCAAAGTGATGCATGTTACAATAATATGAATTTCATCTATCCATCAATATAGCCTAAATGGGAAGTAACCAACAAGAAATCATGATGAAGCTCTATCTCCCCCCTCTCCTTCCCTCTTCCTCTCTCTCTCTCTCTCTCTCCCCCTCCCTCCCCTCTCACCCCATCTGTCCCTCCTTCTCTATCCCTGGACAAGTCCTTGCAGTTGTCTTGGCAAGATTTCAGAAATTGTTTGCCATTGCCTCCTTCCTATGGCTGAGAAAAAGTGACTGATCCAAGGTCACTTTGCTGGCTTTTCACCTAAGGTGAAGTTAAAATTCATAGTCTCCTGGGTGCCTTAACCACTGCACCTTACTTCCTCTCAATATATAATCAATATTTATTGTTACATAAAAGAATCATTAGGAAAGAAATTAAAATTAAAATTCGCCTTTGTTATCTCCCTATTTTGTGTAGTACAACTTTTAAAACTAAGTATTAGAAATATTCAGAATCAGACATATTCTTTTACAGAAAGCAAGTGAGCCCCCAACCAAGGTAAATTGTGAATGAACAAAACTGATTCATAAGGGACAAGGCTAAGAACAGCTACTAGTTTTAATGGTTATACATTACACTATCTCCTGAATGTCAGGCTACCACTTTTGGCCATGGTATGACACAGAATAGTCATTCTGCTCTTCTGACTCTTTAAGTGCCTGAGGGAAAAGAAACTTTTAATTTAACAATAGCTGTCAGTGGCTATTTTAAAAAAAGGAGGACAGAAAACTTTTGCAGATCTGGCTAAGTTTGTTATGAGCAAAGGAGTCATAATAATAATGAAACAGCCTCATTAGTTCAATTAATCATTTTCTGAAGAATACCTCCACCACCACCACCAAAAAAAACCCTTTGTAAGTGCTAGGAAATAGTTGGGTATGTTGAAACAACCTAGATTCAATAATTCTTTTTACATAACAAGAAGACAACACAAGTAACAAGCTAAATAAATTGAAAAGAAGAAAAAGAAAGAAAAATAGCAATAGCACTAAGATTTATATAACACCCCACAGCAAAATATACAACTTCCTAGCATAAGGAAACATCTTTGATTCCCTGTAAGTTTTGATAATAACAAAAACAATAGCAACAACAGAGTTGGAAGGGACCTTGGAGGTCTTCTAGTCCAACCCCCTGCTAAGGCAGGAAACCCTACACTACTTCAGATAGATGGTTATCCAACATCTTAAAAACTTCTAGTGTTGGGCCATTCACAACTTCTGGAGGTAAGCTGTTCCATTGATTAATTGTTCTAACTGTCAGGAAATTTCTCCTTAGTGCTAAGTTACGGATGATGTTCTATTCCATTCCTCTATTGATGGTGGCTCTGGTGAAGACAACAAGCCATCCTGCTGGGTTCCAAAAGGTCCCTAAAATCAAATTCAGAAGATGCTTCCTGCCCCTACCCTGGATGGACCACTACTTCCCTGCATATGTTTCTCTTTCCTAAGTTACACCCCAATTAATTCCAGCATGCTATCTGATTTGTGCATTTCCAAAGGCAGAATAGCTGTGCCCCATGGGAGCCCGAGTTAGAGCCCAGTGGGGGGAGCTGCTAGTTGCAGCACCCGCACTAATATCCAGAAAAATCATTATAATGAAGGGTGTTGCGGTAAGATAGAATTCATTCCTAATGAGAGACTTCAAAGCTGTAATGAACTTGCAAAGCAATCCTTTTCATTTACTGAGCTGGCCCTATATGTTCAGCGTTTAGACAGGGGTCACACATCAGACAGAGAGAATGTGTGTGCAGGTGGGTGGATATATTTGTCATTATCTAAAAAACGCAGATTAATAATTTCTCTGATTAAAATAAGGCTTTAATGGTGTGTGCTTACCAATCAGAATAGTGAGGAAGAAAGTGCTGGTGACCCCCACAAGTCCGAGCACCAAACTGCATTAAAAACATAGCAAACGTTCCTAATTAACTCTCTGGGTTGCTTCAACTGCAGCTCTGTTCAATCAACAGGATGAGTTCTTAGACCAAAGTTGGATGAAACTGCCTTATTCTGAGGCAGTAGTTCTATCCCTAAAGTATACTTTCTTGCTGAACCATGCCCATATGATATTATCATATGCAGGTTGACTCTCAATTATGCCAAATCAGACACCAAAGCTCCAATTAGATTCAATTCTCCTCCCACCTAAGAGGCAAATTGTGAAAGTCCTTCTAGGCATCACATCATCCCTTCACTTGATTCCTTTGTCTTTCCAAACAAATATGTTTGGGAGTGTATAATGATGCAGGAAATCATATGGACTTGAAGCAGTACAGTGTTCCCTCGATTTCCACGGGGGATGCGTTCCGAGACCGCCTGCGAAAGTTGAATTTCCGTGAAGTTGGGATGCGGAAGTAAATACACCATTTTTGGCTATGGACAGTATCACAAGCCATCCCTTAATACTTTAAATCCCTAAATTACCATTTCCCATTCCCTTAACAACCATTTACTCACCATTATTACTGGTACTCACCATTGAATAAGGCACTTAGCGATCCTGATATTTATAACATAATTATTTATTACCATTTTTTTTGTTATTTATTTGCAAAAGTTATTACTTTAGCGATGAAGTATGACATCATCGGATGGGAAAAACCGTGGTATAGGCTATTCGCGAAGTTCGAACCCGTGAAAATCAAGGGAACACTGTACTTTGAATTTTGTGAGTGCACTCTGGCCCACATGTCATTTAGTAGGGAAATACTGACTTTTCAACTGTACAGAAAGAAAATTTTGAAATGATATGCACAATTACTAACTGGATTGTCTTAATTTTAATACTTAATTTTGCTACCAAGTTTTATAAGTATTAGTCCATGCATTTGTTGTATTTTTCTTTTAAAAAAACCTTTACGTTTTATAATTGGGCAGTTCTGATAAATTCTTGCAATACTATTTTAAGTACTATTGCAATACTATTTTAAACTATTTTCTTTTTATCTTTCTGACATATACTGTTTCTGTAGTCTTTTCAGTTTTTCAAGCTATTCTTTTTTTGTATTGGCCAAAGGCCCAAACAAATTTAAAAAGCAAACAAATAGCATTTTAGCAGCAGTTCTTCAAATCACATCAGAGTTACAAATCCACTCTGTTTTAAATGTTTGACATGAAACCTTTTTGAATAGGATTGACTTAGCTCAGAACTCTCTTTTCATTTCAAGAAACAGTTCTTCAAGACATGAAAACTCACACATCACATTCAGAAAAATTAATAAAATCAGTGTTATTGCCATATCTATGTGCAAAAATATCTATATAGGAGTGCAAATCATGAGGGACTTACACGACACAGTTTTTCTAAAAAATAGTCACCCGGAAGCACTGTCAAAATGAAGCAGGTGAAAATAAAGTGAGAAAATAATATGCCATTTAAAATATATATCTTTTCTCAGCACTGTATATGTAGCTATATATTACTGTAATTTCAGTAAAGGTGTACAAAGAACAATAATTTGGAATAATACAGAGTGAGGGAAAATAAATATATTTATATTTCTCCCCAAACTATACACATCCTCTATATCAATCTGCAACCAAGCAGCGAAACAGTAAAATAATATGTTATTTTACATGGTATTTAAATTGTAAAAAATACAATTGGACCAGCATTCTGTCAAACCACTGCATCTGTTAACTGAACCCAATATTAACAGCTGTCTGTTAGATTTCAGTTCCACAATTCTGAAGTATAACAAATGGTCTCTGATAGGTAATATCCATGTATTCAGGTTAGCCACATCTATGATACTTATTAGTGAAAACAACCTATTTCCATATTGCTTTGATTCTTCTTCTATAAAATAGATGCAGTAATAGAGGAATGACATTACCATAGTCGATACTTCAAAGAAAATCTGTGATTTTTATTTTAAAGGATTGTTGTTATATGCTAACTGGCAATATAGGTTCCATCTTCCAACTAATACAAATGCACGACCGGCGGCTTAAACTGCCAGCCAAAATTGCCCCTGGAGCAGGGTGACGCTGCAGGCGGCTCCGTTGAGCCCCGAACTTCCGGTTTCCGGCAAAACCAGAAGTTCGGCTTTTGGCTGCGAGCCAAGCAGGCACGCTGCTTGCTGGGCCAAGGGAAGGTCCTAGATCACCCTATTTAAGGGCGATCCGAACTGGACCTCCTCCTTGCTCTTGAGAACTCTGAAGCGAACACCCGCCTGCCCTCCGCTATCAACAGTGTGTCTGAAGGAGGTTGCTTCGGGGCGGAATAGGAATTTTTTGTGGCCTCCCCTTTAGTGGCGGCCGTTTTTTTTCGCCTATTCCACACTGACGGTAAGGATGGAATGGTTAGGGGTGCGGCGCACATAGATTTTAGATTTAGGCTTCCCTTTGGTCACTGGGGTTGGCAGGTTAGGGGCGGAAATGGGCAGTAGAAGTGACCGTGCATGCTCCTTTGGGCATCTTTTTAAAAGGTGATGGACCGCCTCTCTCCAGGAACTAGAGGTTAGAACAACGTCGGGGATTGGAGAGAGGATGCCGATGGGACTCACCGGATCCAATTTCCCTTGGGGGATTGGAGGGTGAGCTCCTCCCACACGCCAAGGGGTGTGGCTCTGATCCAGGTGAAGGTGGCTACCTTCACCTGGTTCAGCAAGGAGTTATGCCCAATGTTGCCAAGGAAGGTTTTGGCAGGAATTTCCGCCCCATTAATTTTTGGCCTCTGCAGGTAAATATTTAAATTTATGTATTTAAAGTTATGTTATTTAAATTTATGTTAATTTAATAAAGTGACCCTATATTTAATCCATACAATGTCTCAGTGTCTTTACTCCACTTCCGGGGCAATACCTGTTTGTGCAGAAGGAAGATACTGTATCCAGGATCTGAGAAAGCACCCAGGGAGTACTCAGGCATTGAAAAACAGATATGTTGGAGGTTATAACAATAAATATGTAATATTTTAAAAGTTTTTAAAAAATCTAGATGAATACATGATATATTTACAAAATTAAGAGCATTTATTCAGTGTGTTCTTGAAATCCACTATTTACAGAGAAAACATCTTCAGGATAGACACATCAAGAACTCCTGAAAAGTTACAGAAAAATAAATTCTGTCTGATTTCACATTCTAATTCTTTTTTTACCAGACTTTTTTTTTTTCATTTAAAAGCCAATTTACATATTTCATACTGAAAATCAAATCAAAATGTTCATGAAATATACTGTTCTTTCTAACCCTCATAAAAACTGGAAAGCTTCCATTTATGGATAAAATTTCAAAATTTATGCTTCCCAGAGCCATTTGATAATGAGATAAGCAGCATGTAAATGCAATGAATAAAATAATGAAATAAAATAAAATGGCAGCTGCTGCCATATGCCTGAAGTCTATACCTTTTTTAAAAGTTCAACACAACCACAATGTGTAGTCTTCATCTTAACTTTATTAAACATCCTGCCCTTGCTAAAATATAGCTATCCGACTTTACAGATAATAAGTTTCTAATGAAAGTTTTTTTTTTTTTAAATGAAGAAGGTATTTTTTTGTGGGGGAAATCTTCCTTACTTTAATTCTGCCTAGCCAGTTAACTTTAAAAATCAACAACAGTGAAATTTTACAAATCAAAAGTAGTAATTTATCCGACAGGGAAATTATTTTTTATTTTGGCATATTGACTTCCTAGGAGAGGAAGAAAAAAGACAGAGTAGCATAATTATTATAGCTAAGCAAATAGTTGGAGCAAATTGTTTCATTGTCCAAATTTTTCTGTTCACAAGTTATCTGCCACCTGTTCATAATTTTCTCAAAGCTACTGAGATCTTGAATAATCTGCCAAACATTTTCTATGGAAAGAAAAAACTTGGATGTGTAGATTGTTATTCACATAGTTTCTTGTTAAGTGTTTGAAATATGTTCACAAAGTAGGTAAGGGGTATACCGGTATTCTGCTTTTAGAAAAGAGAAGTTTTAAGATGCACAAGATATCCTTATCTTTTCTTTAGGGCCAGTGCACAAAGGCTTTGTCGTCTACTGACTAGAAGGTCATATCCATTCTATTAAGGCTGGCTGTGTAGCAAAGCAATTGTTTGGAAACTTTATTAGTTAGAAATTCTTCCCACAATTTCTTTAGAAACATCATGTTTGGACGTGACATCTCTGAAGCTGCAGTCATTGAGTTCGGCATGTGACTGACTTGCAAATCAGCTTATAAGCACTGTTTGCATGTTATATTGAACTGGGTAATGTCATTCAATAGGGAGATGAGCCTGCTGTGCAAATTCTGTAATCTGCACAAGTGACTTGCTCAATGTAGAACTTCCTTCTATCCTTGTAACTCCATTTCTGCTATGCATCTTCCGAAGGACAGTCTCTATGCTATCACAGGCATATTAATTTTTATGGGATTGCCTACCAGTTATTTCTGCTGTTTTTACCTTCTTAGAGTTCCTGCCCTTCCAGGCCTATAATAGTTAAAAAGTGGCATAGGACTTCGACAGTCTTGCTTGGCTTCCATTATTTATTGTTATTTTTGTTATGGATACTCTAGAAAAAGTGCAAAGAAGAGTGACAAAGATGATTCGGGAACTGGAGGCTAAAACATACAAAGAAAGGTTGCAGGAACTGGGCATGGCTAGTTTAATGAAAAGAAGGACCAAGGGAGACATGACAGCAGTGTTCCAATATCTCAGGGGTTGCCACAAAGAAAAAGGAGTCAACCTATACTCCAAAGCACCTGAGGGTAAGACAAGAAGCAATTGGTGGAAACTAAACAAGGAGAGAAGTAACTTAGAACTAAGGAGAAATTTCCTGACAGTTAGAAAAATTAACCAGTGGAACAGCTTGCCTCCAGAAGTTGTGAATGCTCCAACACTGGAAACTTTTAAGAAGACGTTGGATAACCATTTGTCTCAAGTATTGTAGGGTTTCCTGCCTAAGCAGGGGGTTGGACTAGAAGACCTCCAAGATCCCTTCCAACTCTTTTGTTATTATTATTATTTCATTAAATACGAAATTCAGTATTAAATGGAATGTTGAAGTTATCAGTTAATGAAGGATAGAAGAGTTGGGTTTCCACTGTACTGTAAGTTTTTTTGTAAGAGTTTGGGCTTTACCATGAACTGTTCAGGAAGTGTCTATTCTTTGCTTTGATGGGATTTCAGAGTTTTTTGTGGACAAGGGAGGTCAGCATGAAATTGCTAGGTGAGGTCATCTACTGGCTGAGGGTTCAATATTATCACAGTCTGTTCATAATCCCCAATTATGAAAAGCTCCACAGACTGAGTAGCTGTAGATATAATTAGACCCACCTGGTTCGAAGGATATTCCATCTTTAACTTTGACATATTAAAAACAATACACCTCAAATTCCGATTTGGGAGGTCAAGTTGTTATTCTCATTAGCACCAGCATAACATAACTTGGCAGAAGCCAGATGTCCAAATCAAGAAATGTTAATTCCCAAGGAACTTGGAATCTGAAAATAGAAAATGCTGAAGGAAAAAAAGAGGAGTTACATTATATCTATTTATATGTATTATATCTATTTATATATTTAATCCAGCAAGGATTAAAATTCTTTGTGGAATATTGTTGGAAAATTACTTGTAATTTTACAATAGTGTTTACAATTAACCTTTACACTAAGGCCAACAAGCAGATAAGAAATTGCTCAAAATGGGAACCTTATTGATTTCATCCACTTAATCCACAGTACCAACTAGTATTCACCATGAAGGGAGAAAGTGTGTATGTGAGCAAGGGACATAATAAACCCAAGATGTCAAGGTATATATCTCATGATTTCCTAATGTGACATGTGTTCTTTTGCCCAGAGCCTGGCTTCAGGCTAGGAGCTAAATTTGATATTCTCAGGGGCTAGAGCTTCTTCAAAACCTATTCTGAGTTAATTAGGAAGGGAAGTTTTAAATGCAACTAGCTGTGAAACTGAAGTAGTTAGGAGAATACTGCGAAAGGACATTTTTGCAAGATTAAAAAAGATGCGGTTGCGGGGGTTATAAATATATTTAAGAAACAGAAATGGCTAACTTAGAAAAGTTAGGAAATTGATGGGAAAAATTAAATAATGTTCCCTAAAAATCAGAGGAAGTGCTGCCTTAGCGAGACTGGCTCAGCTGCTCATAAAACAGCTCCTGTCTTATTCCTTAAAATTGTTTTATTTTTAGAATTTCTTACTTTCTATTTTCTTTTGTGCAAGCACGTTGGGTGGCTGGGCTGTCAAATTATAATTACATTAGAGGAAATTTAAAATTCACTTTGTTAAAAAGTCCTTTGTGCTTGACAAGACAATGGATATATGGAACAGCATGATGCAATTTTGCTACATGCCCTACACTCTTAACACACACCTGTGCTTCTCACATACACCTGCACTTAAGTGAGCTAGAAACTGGAATGCAGATGTTCATGCATTAAATTGCTCCCCCTGGGTTGTGCAATCACCATATACCTATTAAAATACTTCTACTGCTTTAGCAAAATACATACATATAGCATACATTCACTTATGCAAAAGGCCTATAAAATATCAAAGTTGTTGGGGGGGGATGAGTGGTTCACAAGACTCTAGTCCCTTTAAAGTAGGTAGAAAATATATTCTCAATTCTGGGAATTCTCAAGAAGCCAAATTCCAAGGAGGCTTCTTGTATACATTCTATTGCACTTCAATTACTGCCTCTTCTTCTCATGCTCAATTGATGAAAAAGATCTGAAATAAAATGGCAAATAAGTGTCCTAGTCTAATAGGCCATGAAATCAAGACATTGCATGTTTAGTTGACTTTAGTTTTAGTTAAATGATTTATATATCTGCCCATCTCACAGTAGTGACTCTGATGGATTCCAGAGCATTCAATTGATAAAGACCAGAACAGACAAATTGACCAACAGAACCATCCCAAAAGCTGAGGGAACATCCATTTCTTTGATCTTTAATACTTTCTTAAAGATCAATAGGGTTGGAGACATCTAGGCTAGGGGTCCCCAATCTCTGGTCTACAGCCCACTACCAGGCCACAGCCTGTTCAAAATTGGTCTATGGGAATGACTGGCCACAGCAAGCATGTGTGCAGCTCAACTTGAGCAAGGGGTGCACTGGCAGGTCAAGCTGCACACTGATGCACCAACCCACCAATCACACAACAGCTGAGTGTTCAAGCATGATGGCCTGCTACTCATATGGCCCAGTTCCCTCTCCCCCCACCAGCTGGGCTGCCAAGGCACAAAGGTTGTGGACCACTGATCTAGAGAAACCACAAAGTAACATTTCCATGCAGAAAGGGTCCGGAGCCTGCTGGTTCTGATGGGACAAATGAAACAATTGGAGATGGGTGATCCTGCCCATTCCTTGGCTCTATGATATATAGGGTTTTATAGATGACAACCAGTATCCTGTTTTCCCCCAAAATAAGACATGCCCTGATAATAAATCCAATTGGGCTTTTGAGTGCATGGCAATAAGGTCAAGCATTTATTTCAGGGTTCAAACAAAAAAATATAAGACAGGGTCTAATTTTCAGGGAAATACGGGTATCTTGAATTGTAACCAGAAGGCCAATGGGAACCTGTGAGCTTGTGGACCAGAGGTTTCGTGTATGTATATTATGCACTGCCCAGTTGCAGCTTCTAAATGCTTTTCAGGAGTGGTCCCAGGTACAGTGCATTACAGTAATCCAATTTTAAGTTTGCACATCAGACCTTCCATATCCAAGAAAAGAGACTGGGCAGAGCATTCAGTGCCTCTTTCTGACCCCCTCCCAATACTTAAGATTTTATACCTCTAAGGACTAATACTGAATTAGTCGGTTGGGTATTAGGATTTATATCATGGCAATATGTATTCATTTTGCTTATTGACATAGCATTGATTGCTTTATTAGGTCTTCTGTGGCAGCTGTAATATTCTGTCCCAAGCTGTGATATTTTAATATCAGAACATTGATATTTATCATTTGTATCACTAGCAAGGACATGCAATATTGCATCAACCTGTAAAATTTAACATAAAAAGCTGCCCAATCTGAGATCAATCTAGGTGCCAGGAAATTCTCTTAGCATTTTCCTGTAAAAAATATAGGAATGAAAATCCACACAACTGCAGGACATTAAATTTGGGGAAGGGTGGCCTGAAGTGATAAGCACTCATTCCTCATTGGCAGACTTTATATCATGTCACCTACTACCTACTCTTACATTTATTTTTACTTCACCTACTGTGTTTCCTAGGAATTTTTTTATTTTTCTCTCTCTACATACATTCATCAATGCAATATACCTTCTATTTTAGTACAATAAAATACAACTATTTTGTTAGTAATATTTGAACCCTGAAATAACCACTTCGCCTTATTGCCATGCACTCAAAAGCCCAATTGGGCGTATTGTCAGGGGACGTCTTATTTGGGGGGAAACATAATTTGGGCACAGGATATGGGATTTCTGCAATTGCTCATCTGGCTATTTATGGAGATACTCAATTATCCAGGTCATGGTTGTCCCCAAAGTGCTTTTTCAAAAGGCCACTGGACTTTTTCGTTGAAGACATTTTGCATCTCATCCAAGAAGCTTCTTCAGAGCTGAAGGAGATTCTTGGATGAGAAGTGAAACATCTTCAACGAAAAAACAAAGTCCAGTTGCCTTTTGAAAAAGCCCATTGGGGAATCATTTGACTCATTGTTCTTAACTAAAAATGCTTTTTCATGGTCTTATCACATGTATTAAGCAAAGGAAGATTCCTCCCGTGCAACCACCATTAAAACTAGTGAAAAATGTTCCAAAACAATATATTTAATTAAAACTCAGTGGATATTGTTACAAAACAAGCTACTAGAACCTAAATACCAACATACCTAAAGACACCAGAGTTGGGAAGGCAATTTTATAACAGAATATATTTTTTCGGGTTATCATGCATTGTTTATTCTATATTAAAAGAACAAATAGAAGAGACATGTCAAGGGAATTAAACTTCTAGTCATTGCCTCTAATGAGAAATGGTCAATCATTTTCATATGTTTATAAGCGGATGACTAAAGAAATCAATTTGGGTATTTCTTCCTCAGTTTATTCATATGATGTAGTGGAGGATTTTCAATAACAGAAAAGGAAATTATTGACCAAATTAGGAGCTTGTCAAAATATATTCTTAAAGCCCATTTGGGAACATAAGAACCAGGGGTGGGTTCTAACTTACCTCACCGCTGGTTTGCTTCTTCCCACATCTCATGGGCGTTTGCATCATGCGGGTGCATCACAACAGCTTCTGCACATGTGCAGAAGCCAAAACCAACATGGCAATGCTGAGAGAGCCGGGGCGTGGCCATAGGCGATTGCTCCTGGTTTGGTGAGTAGGGGGGAAATTCCTGCAACCAGTTCTATAAAACTGGTCCGAACCAGGAGCAACCTGCTTCTGATAAGAATGTTCATGGAAGAAATCATGACAGAATAATGTGCAACCAAACTCAAACCTTCACTTTTTAAGGAATATTATATAGATGGTTCACAGTTTCAGGGGCCCTGGAAAAAGCAGATAGCTGGGTCCTTTCCAATTAGGCTTCAGTTTGGGTTATAATATTGGCAGTATTAGTATTGATAAATTGATAATGATAGTATTAATAGTACTGGTTAGGTATATGGTTGACCTTTGGAAGGATGGTTTATTCACCAAAGCAGTACCATTACTGTGAAATGTGCATTGACTCCCAGTATGCTTCTGAATGAATTATAGGGATAGTCATTATCACCCTTGATAATGGTGATAGGGACAATTTGCTTGTAGGATTGTCAAGATCTGAGGAGTTTTGCCTTTCCGTTCAGTCTGAAAATGTGGGTGTGTTCTAGGTCCTCTCTATTAAACATTGTCATATTGAAAGACTTGAATGGTACATACGGCTGTAGATGGCAAATTTACATAGCCACTGCTGATTGGCCAAGAAAGCAGTGGCAGATTTACATGCCTGTGACTGGCGGCGAGGTACAGGGAAACCCTTAAAAGCAGCTTCCCTGCTGCCCGCTGCCAGTCTTTTCTTACGGAACTTACTTGCTTAAATAAAAGTGATGAACTGTCCTATGTCTCGACTCTGATTCTCACACTAATCTAACACTGAAAAAGCATGGCTTCTTTGTTGTGGCATTTTCCTCTATAGAATACCCTATTCCCAGAAATTCAAAGGGACCTGACTCTCCTGGCCTTCCAAAAAGTAATTAAGATCTAGCCTTTGCTCCAAGCATTAGAGTGTTAGGGGAATCAAATATAATTTTGTGAATGTATTCTATGGTACATTTGGAGGTATTTTCCTTCCTTGTATCAGGCTATTTTAACTTGCTATCATCACAGGGGTTCTATTCATTCATTTAATTACTATGTAAATTGGTTGTTAGCAGCCCGGAGTTATGTATTTAAGATGACCAACTATACACATGCTCTAAATAAATAAATAAGCCTGTTCCATAGCATTGCCAAGAAAATTACATAGTCGTGGCCATGAAGTCTTCAGCTCTGGGCTCAATTGAGGGAGATTTTACTTTTTATGTGATGCTTTTTGGAGAGTTGCCCATTGAGGGAGAAAAAGTATGAGACCAGGAAAAACATCGAGATTTTATCCTGATGCTTTCTATAATCAAAGGACATTTATTTATTCTCTCTCTCTCTCGTCAAGTACTGTACATATTGGTAGTATATAGAGATTTAACAATGTTTATATACATGATACTAGTAAGAAGGAAATATTAGGACAGGGAACGGTAGGCACGCTGGTGCACTTATATATCAATCTTTATTCTCCCTTAGTTCATGGGCAACTATCCAGGAAATCAAAAGGAAGATCCTGCAATGCCTCATGGAGCTGAGTGAAGTATATTGCCCCTCATCCCTCATAAAAGAAAAGCTTACACTAATTCAATAAATCTTGTTAGCATGCATTTTCTATCTTAATTAAGCCTAGCTATGTAGCCCTATTAACAGCTATGCTAATGCAGCTCCACATTTGAATGCCAATATTGTTTCTTTTCATTATATATGTGATGGGATGCCCACAGATATAGCATGTCATCTATTCATGCATAATGTAGAAGTATAAGTGGACTGCATAAAATGTTTTACTGCTTAGACTGATGGTGCTGGAGCAGTATGTCAAGGCAGGAAGCATCTGTTCCATTGGAATAAGATGCTTTCAACTTTCTGATGTTGCTAGCACCCACCACACCCCATAGTACTAAATTTGTTATTGTTATTATCTTGGCAATAGCACTGAGACTTACATACCACTCCCAAGTGGTTTACAGCACTTTCTAAGTGGTTTACAGACTAAGCCTATTGCCTCCAATAATCTAGTTGCCAACCTTGGAAGGATGGAAGGCTGAGTCAACCTTGAGCTGGTTAAGATCAAACTGCTGGCAGTCAGCAGAATTAGTCTGCAATGGTGTATTCCAGTGTACAACATTGTAAATGAAAACAATATGTATAAAGAAATGGTTTTTTTTAAAAGAATTATAATAAAAATCCTAAACCCCCCATATGCAGTCATTCCGATTCATACAATTTAATTATTCACAACATTGTCCGGAGACAATCTCATCTCTCATGGCCCCCATGCCCGCCGGCAGATATAGGTCTTCAGAGCTTTATGAAAGACCAGGAGAGAGGGTGCAGCATGTATCTCCGGAGGGAGTTCCTTCCAGAGGGCTGGGGCCACCACAGAGTAGGCTCTTCCCCTGGGCCCCACCAGATTACATTGTCTGCCAGACGGGACCTGAAGAAGACCAACTCTGTGGGACCGAACCGGCCGCTGGGGTGCATGAGGCAGGAGACGGTCCTGTAGGTAATATGGTCCTAAGCCATGTAGAGCTTTGTAGGTCATAACCAGCACTTTGAATTGTGCCCAGAGACCAATTGGCAACCAGTGCAGTTCACAGAGTGATGTTAAGATGTGGGCAGATCTTGGAAGCCCCACAATAGCTCGCGTGGCTACATTTTGCACAATTTGCAGTCTCCGAACACTCTTCAAAGACAGCCCCATATAGAGAGCATTGCAGTAATTTTATCAAAATGCACAGTTGAAAAATGCTGCATCTTAGAAATTGTAACTTTCCAAATGAAAAAGGTGAAACTCAATCCTCACTTGCACACATCCCCAAAATGCTACATCCTAAATTATCAAAATGCTACACCCTAAATTAGCACTGTACTTTGGGGATTCACCACTAGGCAACAGCCACCCCAGCAACAGCATGAATAGCTACAGTAGTAAATGTTCATTCCAGTAAGACTGGTCAATCAGAGCAACCTGGTCTACCCAAATATGGGACGGAAAATACTGCTGCCTCTTTCGCCTTTCAGACTCAATCCAGGAGCCTTCACAGGCAGGTGATTTTGCAACAAACTATTTTTGTGTTGAATTTATATTCATTGACAAAGAAATCAAGGGAGACTAGTATAGATCTATTTCAAGATATTTCAAGATTTCAAGATTACATTTTTCAATCTATTTAGTTCTCATCAGCTTTCTATACCCTTCTGGGATTGAAACTGGGGATATTTACAGTACATATTAGATAAATGTATTAACCCCTAAGCCACAGGCTCTGTTCAATTTGTTGGCTATATCAGGGGAAAGATTTACATGTTTTTTTCTGGTGAGACCAGTCTATCAAGGTAACCTGGTCCACCCAAATATGAGATGTTCTTTGGATTACATCCAGCATGGTGGAAGGTCTTAAGCATAAAGCCTATCAGGAAAGACTTAATGAACTCAATCTGTATAGTCTGGAGGACAAAAAGGAAAGGGGGGACATGATCAAAACATTTAACTATGTTAAAGGGTTAAATAAGGTTCAGGAGGGAAGTGTTTTTAATAGGAAAGTGAACATAAGAACAAGGGGACACAATCTGAAGTTAGTTGGGGGAAAGATCAAAAGCAACATGAGAAAATATTATTTTACTGAAAGAGTAGTAGATCCTTAGAACAAACTTCCAGCAGACGTGGTTGGTAAATCCACAGTAACTGAGTTTAAACATGCCTGGGATAAATATATATGCATCCTAAGATAAAATACAGGAAATAGTATAAGGGCATATTCCATTGGCGGAAATGCAGATGCCTGTGCAGCTCCAGCTGATTGCTGGTTGTCACTTCCTGGATTACTGATCTCGGCTCGGCTCTCCTTTTTTTTCCTGCTGCTGCTTCTGTATCTACGCTCCTTGCTTTTTTCTTCTTTCCTCCTTCCTGGCCTCGGATGAAATTTCCTCTCTGCTGCCTGGCTCCCCTCCAGCCTCATGCGGCCACCTCCCGCCTGAGCCGCAAGCAGAAGGTGTGGGTGGAAGCGGAGCTGGCAGCATTTATGCTTCTGGCAGCACCATTCGCCTAGCTACCCAGCCTGAGGTGGGTGGGGTGACCCAGGAAGGAGAGCACGGGAAACCTGACGCAAATTGTCACCCCAGCAAGCGACACTGGTAAGGTTGTAAGTCGAGGACTTAACAGTTCATTTGAACGATGATGATTGTTCAACCCGCTCCCACCTTATTACATGGTTGCCAAGCCACTCCTACCCAGTCACATGACCATTAAGCCACACCCACAAAATAAGCCATACCTACAGTGTCGTAGTAAAAATGTTGGCTGCCCATTACTGATCATGAGGTCTTTTTCTGCCGTCAATCTTCTATGTTTCTATGTTTCTATGGAACATACTGCTTCCGCTTTAGTTACTGTAGCAAGAAATACTAACTACAGTAGTATTTCTCTTACAAGGCATCTGACCTTGTATTCACTTTAATAGGTGAAACAGAAATGAAGTATAAGGATTACTACACATTGTATATACATTAATGGGTTCCTGCCCCATATCTTTCCTGAAATTGATAAGTAAAACTTGGAACAAGGCCACAAGATCATCATCAAGAATTCTACAACGTACCTAAGGCAATAAGAAATGAATCTGTCACCTGCCAACTCCTTTCCTCTACAGTATCCTTATAACCTAGAGGGAGAAGGTTTGGCTAGAAATAAGCCACATGACACTATGTCAGCACTGCCAGTCTATAGCTATGTGGTGGCCCAAGGCCAGCATTTTGGAGGCCTAATGAGCTGTCTGAAGAGACACTGACAGTCATTTTGCAGAAGCAAGGAGAGAGTGCAAATAACGGTGATGAAGAGCCTGCTGTTTGGCTAGCTCCTGCGGCAAAAGAGACAGTGAGGGAGGAAACAACTCGAAATTCCCATGAAGAGCTCTTCTACCATACACGTTCAGCTGGATGTCAGCAACATATGGGAACAAACTGTTTCTCCAAATTCTGGCAGTGGCTGGAAAGAAAGAAAACCATGTTAATCAAGTTCTTTGGATTATGTCCAGCAGTAATTTTGAAATAATTGTACTTACTTTAGAGATCTCATCAACCTTGAGCAACGTGGTACCTTCCAGATGTGTTGAGTTTATTTTCCTTCTACTCTAGCAATATGGACCTTGAAGCCCAGCACATCTGGAACAATGGACTGGACAAAAGAGCAATTCCAAAGAATCATGAGATGGCATGAAAAGGCGCAAAGCAGCAGCACAGATTATCTGGATCAGGTAGAATTAGTTGCTTCAGGTGACAGATTTGGCTTGCAAATAAAAGAAACCAGATCTTTATGATTTATTTGCTACAGAAATATCTTTGCAACTTTGTTAAAATATTATTTTTCAATAGCAGTGTTTTGAGGTATGAAGAGACCCTGAACAAGATTTCTTCTCGAAACTCAGAAACACATGCACCTAGGAATTGTAAAACTCAGATCTCTTTTCCTTCCCCTTTCCTCTTGCTCCCTCCTCCATAATTCCTCTTCATTTAAAAATACATTATGCTAAATCTAAAGACTCTATGGATAGCACTCAAGTATCCAGTCTTAGCAGCCCCACTAACTTGCAAAAAATTATTCAGAGGCTTACTAAGAAGAAGGGAGGGAGGGAGGAGGAAGGAAGGAAGGAAGGAAGGAAAGTTTTCCCAAAAGACTGATTTAAAAAGACATTTATTTGCCACTGAGAGCATATGTTAACTAAAGGAAAGAATGCAAATTTTGAAAGTAAATTGATTTAAACAGAAACAAAAACCAATTCCCTGTCTGCAGAAAACCAAGACAGATCCAGGAAGTTTGTATCTCTCCATAGTCTGTCCTTCATTTTCTGCCTGAGGGGCAACTAACTCACCATGTTTTCTTCTCTGACAGCTTTATGACTCTTTAGAAAGTGAACCACGTTCAGTAAAGGCCACTTAAGAGATTAATATCGCATGGATCCTGTTCAGAGCAAATCAGCAGGGCCCAGAGCAAATCAGCAGGGCCCAGATATGAGTTTGACACCTCTGCATTATGCAAAGACTCAGCTCTCTGGAAGAGGCTCCAAGGGTTTATTACTGAGTGGATTCCTCCCATCCTCACCTCTTTTTCTCACCGGTAGCAGTAACTGAATTGATTGAATATAATGTTAGGGGCAGAGCCATAGTCATCTTTGATTCATCATGTACTTCCTCAGAAAGCAGGTTAACTGTACAGTAGTTCCTCATTTAATGGCCCAGTTGGGAATGGACAACCTGGTCGTTAAGTGATGCAGTCACTAAGTAAAATTATTATGCTTATAGTCATACTACAGTTTTCTTTTGCTTGCGAATTTCTTGTCTTTGAATAAATGATTCAAAGGAATGAATAATTTCTATTATATTTAGGCTTTCAAGTGTCCTTGTTTGAAAGTATTTCTGATGTACAAAATAAGAATGACAATGACTCCATCATCTACACTGACATGAGCAAGGACAATCAACATTTTGAATATGTGCGGTGATTTTTATTTATTTATTTATTTATTATTTGGATTTGTATGCCGCCCCTCTCCAAGACTGATATTTTAAGCAGTTTCCTTTTTAACTGTTTCAGTGGACTGCATGTGGATTATTGTTTAAATGAAATAAGGAAAGCAACTGTTATCACTAGACTTTAGCTTTCCCATAGATTGGCCAGGAATATTATGGATTTCTGTAGTGACCAAAATACAATAACATCTGAATAAAAATATACAATAAACTTTAATGCTAATTATATGCAAGTAATTACATCCATTAGTATAAATTAGTTATCAGACATACATTTAGCATTATTTTTGTTTAAAAAGTGTTCTTTCTACCAACGATTAATCTATTTTGTTTGGTTTTTCACAAGGGGGAGACTGAACTAAGGAAAAGAAATCCCTATCAGTCAATATTAATAACATTTAAACCTTAATTGAATATATACATCTCAGTCTCTCAAAAGTGATTCTTTATTCCAATCAAAATGCTAATATTTCCAGTGTTGCTTTTTGATTAAATCATCTATTCCAAAAGATTAAAAACTGATTCCTTATTCAGATTTTTATCTTGCCTGAACATTTTTTCCCTAGGAATGCCTATCAGATACATTACATTAACCATACAAAATATTTTGCAGTTAATTTTTAATATTCACTTTTTCAATATTCACATGTTGTTAAGGAAACAGAAATGAAAAGGGGGGAAGGAATTTATTGCAGGCAGTACATTCCAAACACAAAATTCCCTTCCCTTTCTTTCCAACAGCCTTGGATCATCATACTACTCTGGCACCTAGATTTCACCAGCATTTGAGACTGAATGCTATCAACGTCTCTCTGTTATGCCTGTTTAGACTGTCTTGCATGAGCAGAACTGAATTGGGTCTTCTAAGCATTTAAATAATATGTCTCCTAAACTATCCCAACAGATCATAAACATACAAAAGTAATTACTAACAATAAACATCAAGTGAAGGCCCTTCCTTTTTGTGGGCAAGAGGATTAACAATCAGCCTTTGTGTATTCACTAATATGTATACAGTAGTACCTCTAGATACGAGCTGCTCCACATGTGAGTATTCCAAGTTACAAGCCACGAGGGGAGAGAAATTTCTGTTCCAGACCCGAGCTCAAATTCGGGATACGAGCCGAGCGTCCACTAGGTGGCGCAAGAATCCTTGCTTCTGGTTATCTCGGAGGGGAAAAACAAAGTCTAAAGCCATTTGTTCCAGATACGAGTTGTTCGACATACAAGGTCCCTTCTGGAATGAATTAAACTCGTATCTAGAGGTACTACTGTACTCACATTATAACTAAACTGGCACCCACAATTATTTTGGATGTCAGTTTCTATCAGACCTTTTTAATGTGGTCAATGGCAAGAGACAGTGGAGTATAGTACATCCACAAATGTCTGAACCAGACCAGCTTCCTACGGTGGCTGTGAGGAGAAACCTGTCTCAACCTCCTTATGAATAAGTTCACTATTAAAATTAGGCAGCTTTGAATAACTTCTGAAGCTTCAACACCCTGGGAAGGTCCATTATCTGGGCCATTAAAACTAACACTTAGAAGTTGCTCTCTTTCTCTGTCAGTCAGGACACCTGCAGCCTAGCCCTTTAGTGCCCAGAAGGAAACTTGGTGGAACAATTTTGTAAAAAGCCCATGCCCACAGGAGGAAATTATAAGGAAACTGAAATTAGCACTTTTGGTGGGAGGATAACTGTCATTGCCCCACTTTGGACCGCACTGTGTAGCCTTTGTAGTTAGCAAGCTGCTCTGTTGTTCAAAGCAGTCATTTAGCCATTAAATCTAATTAATAGACAAGCAAAGTCACCCTGCAACCGAACAATGAGCGTACGCTTATATGAAGTCTCAGAAAAAGGAGTGAGATATTGGTTTGCCTCAAGAAATAGCTTTAGTATTAGAGCTTAGCACCTGCAGCAAATGCTGCTGTTTGTGGCCAGAGCCACAGTGCTTTGAATCTGCTTCTGTTTACTTTGGATGTGTTCCTGTGCACACATGCATACAACATAACACCTGCTCCATTTTTACGCTGCTCTAAATCTCTAGTATCCCCGCTTTCCTAGAATTGCCACCACAAATGGGATTCTATTACACTTCAAGACTCTTATCATTGTTTTTGCTGCTGAATAAGAAAAAGGTAGAACCCAGACTCTTTACATCCAACAGACTCCTTTATTTCAGGGACAAATGCAAGGGAAACAAAGAATACTCTTGTCTGGGGGGAAAAGAAAAGCAAGAAATAGAGAACATCTAAGATTTTAAATATCAGGAGGCAAGTACACTTCTGTATGCACATACACTCAAGCACAGATATCTCTAACAGCACTAAGAAGTGTTTATCCTACAGGGCAATAAGCAAAAATATGGTAATATGACAGCAGTGGATAGAATACGCATATTGTTCTGGTGATAAAATTTGGTAGCAATTACAATTTTATAGGAAATACATATTTAATTTTTCTCTTCCACCTGGCCTTTTGTGCCACCTTGAAAAACAGCAATTTGCTTGCAATATCCATCATGAATAGGGACAATGTTCAGCTAATTAAATGTTAAAAATCTTCGAAAGCAAGGGCCCCTTCAATTCAGAGAAGTCTACTTCTTCATTGGCTGCAGTTTTTATGATAAATGTTTACCACTGGTATGGAAAAGGAGTTGTTGTAAAGTAATAGGACATAACCCTTAGATCAGGCAATTAAGAAGGAAAGTTAAATTCCCTAAGGCAAAACACAAACATCAGGAAGAAAGTGTTGTGTATTATCTACAACTCTGCTCATTTATATCAATACCCTGTTCAAATACTTTCAGTTTACTTTATATTATATTATGAGCGGGTCATGCAGGCTGGGAGAAAATTGCTGTTGACAATGATGGTAGGCAGTACTTAACTAAACTTTCTCCTTGAGCCCTCCCAGATGTGTTGGATCTGAGCTCCCCAAATCCCTAGGCAACATTATTGGTTTCCCTAATAGGAATCATTGCTTAGTAGCTATACATTTACTGCAACAATTGGTATAAAGGAATGACATTGACTCCATTACCTGCAGAGCTTTTTTAAATAGATAACTTTGCAATGTAAGAGGAGTTCTTAAGAGAACCAATCAGGGGTGGATTCCACTTACCTTTGCCACTGGTTCGCATTGCATACACTTGTGCAATTTCACTTCCGCACATGCTCAGAAGGTGGATTCAGCCTGAAATATAGCTTCGGGCAAAAAAATAAAGGTCAGTAATAACCCGGGGCAGGTGGGAGGACTTTTTTCAAAGCATAGAATGAACAGAAGCCATCCAAATACAGGAAAATTGGCTGTAAATTCAGAAAAAATATGGCAGCAAACATGGACCAGCACAGACAGAACTGCATCTGTGATGCCAAAATTATGTCACCAGAGGGTCATTAATAGTTTGGGTGATCTAGTCCAAACCGGAAGGAAGCTACCCCTGCAACCAATGGTGGATGGAGAACAATCATGTCATGGTAAGTGAAGGCATTGCAAGGTTCAGATGGTATTATTATCATGGTCTTAAAATCTGGGAGACATGGGATACTTAAGAAATCTCTCTGGCAGATTCTGTTTTTCAAAGATGTATCAATAAAGCATAGTCATTGCATATAGACATTGCATATGCATATAGACATTGCATATGCTATCAATCAGGCTGAACCTTTTCACATTATTATTATTATTATTATTATTATTATTATTATTATTATTATTACTATTAATTAGATTTGTATGCCGCCCCTCTCCGCAGACTCGGGCTGGCTACAAACATTGTCTGTCCAGCTGGAGTTTCTTAGTCCTTTTACCCAAGGCTTCTTCCAAAAATAGAAAGGAAGTGCTTTGAGCTCTTACTGTCCCAATTTTTTAAAAAAATACTGAACTTTATAAATGTTGGGCTAGTCTGAAACACAATGACAGCTATATAGTTGTACAATCATTCATGTGGGGAAAGTTTTAGTAACTCTTGTACAAAACAAGCTCAGCCAAGCACAAAGCCAAATTTATTGACAAAAGGGAAATGAAAGAACAAGAAGATAACAATCACACTGAAAGAATTCCAAATAAAATCAATTTAGCAACTTAACTAAATGACTTGCATATTATCATTGATGTGGCCCGTCCACGTCCTGTGCAGCTAGTCATGAATCCCAAAGGTCAAGAGACGGCTGTGGCGCAGTACCATAGGCCCATCCATCTGGCACTTGTCTGATGGCAGGGAGGTCAGAGAGGATGTGGTGTCAGAAGCTGACAGCCAACCAAGGCCTTCTGCATCTCCCAAGGTGAACACGAATGACTCAGAAGAAGAGGAGGGGCCTCTTCTTGATGTTAGGGCATGCAGAGCTGCTAGAAGCCAGGAATGGTTAAGCAAGAGGAGGTCTCTGCGTGAATAGATCTGTATAACAATTGGCCACACCCTTAGACTATTTAAGGTTTAGTCATAATTCATTGAGGAAGTCAACATTCCTTTTGTTCCAGCTGCTTGCTCAGACTTCTCTCTTGGACATTATTGTTTCAATGATGATTTACAAACTGAAAATTTGGACTAATTATATCTGGGCTTCCTGCCAATTTATAGTAAGTGGGTGAAGGAGATCTGTGTGATAAAAGAAATGACTTGTTTGTTTTGGTTTATGCTTGGGCTCTGGCCTGTTGTTGAGACACTAATTAGCATCTGGCACCAAACAGACATATTTGTCTGATTTCCTGAACTTTTAAAAAGCCCAGCCTCACTACTCAGAATATGTTAGAAGTAAATGTTTAAATGTTGTAGAATCAGGGTGTGTATGCCTAATTCCTGGGAGCGGGGCTCGTCGCTTGAACAGAACAATCTCTCACAAGCTTCTGCACATGTTCATAGCAGAGTATATAGTTGGAAAGAGATCATCCTGGTTTCCTGTTGAAAGTCAGACACTTTCATTTCTTTTCTCTTCCCTTCTTTTCACTCTTATCAGTTTAATAGTTGGTAAGTGACAATCAGCTTCTTTCAGAAGATTGATAGTCGTATAACCCAGTCAAGAAAAAGTTTCCATCTTTGAAGTCCTGAGTCTAACCTGCAAATAAGAAAATATCTGTGTTAAACCCACTTTCTTAATCAACCTTGATGGAATTATAAAGATTCAGTCTAGTTTTTACCAATTCTGTCCTTATGTAAATAAGAGAGAAATAAAATCTGAATTTCATCTATTGAGGAATTTCAACATAAAGTTAACTTATCAACTTACTGTGCTATGCCAAAATATACCTAGAATTGTAATTTAGGTGATTGGGTCTCATGTCCTAAAAGCAAGTGTAACCTGGCAATGGAGAAGGGCTAATATAGAGAAATATCGTACGTCACCCAGTTAGTGTTAGGCTCAATGCAGGGATAGAACTCATATTCTCCCAGTTTCTAGCCTGGTTCTCAAACACAGGCCTTAAATATACATAAATGTATATTGTGGATACAGTGGACATTTCAAGTGAACAGGCATCCCACCCCCAAATGGTTTGTAAAAATCAAGGTTTTACTGAAAGCTCAGTTTTATGTTCAATACAAGAGGCTATAATGAGTAGGATCTAGAAGAACCTCCAAGGGTGGACTTCCAGATTGGTTTTAGACCATGGTAATCTTGTTTTGTTTTGTTTATTTAGTCAAAACATGTACAAGGTAGCAGATATTGGTATGAACATAAACAAAAGCAAAGTAGGTACAGGTAAATTTGGATAATAGGACAGTAAGATAGGGACAGTAGGCACAATGGTGAGCTTATGCACGCCCCTTAGAGACCTCTTAGGAATGGGCTGAGATTATCTGTAGACAGTTTAAAGTTTTTGGGGTTTGGGGAAGAAACAACAAAGTCAGGTAGTGTATTCCAGGCATTGATCACTCTGTTGCTAATGTCATATTTTCTGCAGTCGAGTTTCGAGCAGTTTATGTCAAGGTCAGAAAAGTCCTAGGTTGGACCAACTCAGAGCAAACAGGCAAAAATGGGACTTATACATGTCACTCTATGCGGGTCAGTATCTCCTTTCAAATATAGATGACGCTAGTTTGGGTTGGTGATTGCCTGATATGTCATCTTCCACAAAACTGAAAATATCCATCACTTTGGGTAGTTTTACTGCTGTAGGTTAAAATACTTGGCTAAGGGAGAAAAAAGAAACTTTTGAAGCTATATATCCCAAGGCGGCAGAGATTGGCCTCAAGGCAATGCAATAAAAATGAGAAATGCAACAAAGAAAGAAAGTGAAATGGAGAAGAGGAAAACTCAATCATTACAGAAAAAAAAAGTTGCCACAGAGAAAATATGTGTCGAAATGATGCTGTTGCCTCTGAAGTGGTGTTCAGAAATTGCAGAAGAGACGGAGTAACGACACGGACACCAGAGCTGGATTTAAACTTGGGTCATTTTTTATTAAAATAAATTTGCATAATTTATTAATTAAATTAGCATGAATTAGCATAAATTTGCATAAATCAGCATATTCAACTATGACCCGGAAACAGTGGACCTGCAGGGTCAAACAAACACTTCCGGGGCGGAAATGACGTAAAAGGTCAACATTCCTGGGCAACTAAGGGCGTAGCTCGATGCTGGTCCAGGTGAGGGACCTCTCCCTCACCTGAGACCCTGCCATGCACTCGCATGAGGGGGGTCCCGCCGGCTCACCCCTACCCTGGGACTTCAATAGCGGGACCCAAAGACAGGTTCCCCCCAAGTGCGCAGGTAGCACCCACCATGGGCTTGGAGAGAACCTGTCAATCATCCCCAAAGATGCCCAAGGGAG
Source organism: Erythrolamprus reginae (assembly GCF_031021105.1). NCBI lineage: Eukaryota > Metazoa > Chordata > Lepidosauria > Squamata > Dipsadidae > Erythrolamprus > Erythrolamprus reginae. The sequence continues at coordinate 75,477,185 of NC_091951.1, forward strand.
AACGCGCAGTTGCTGAACCACCACCCAGATTTCCGCCCCTAACCTGCCTACCCAAATGACCAAAGGTAAGCCAATTAACCTATTGAATGCAAGCACCCCCTAACCGCACATCCATCTCCCCAGTGTGGAATGGGCGAAAAAACAGCCATGCCAAATGGGCGAGGCTGCAAAAAATTCCCATTCGGCCCCCGAGGGCGACCCACCAATAGCACACTGCAAATTAGGGAAGGGCGGGTGGGTGTCTGCTCTTTTGAGTGGGTCCGGGCGAACAGGCTTGGCCCAGGGCCTGCAGCCCTTAAATAGGGCCAGCAAGCCCCGCCCGGTCCCCACGTCATTCCAGGCCACGTGGGCCTGGCTTTCCCGGCCGAAATCTCGTCTCGCGAGATTTCGGCCGAAAACAAAATGGCGGCCGCCATGAAGAGTCCGGTGTCTGCCCGGCCCTTCAGCAAAAGCGCCGTGGCCGGTAAGTCGAGCCGGCGATATTGCAGAAGAGACGGAGTAACGACACGGACACCAGAGCTGGATTTAAACTTGGGTCATTTTTTATTAAAATAAATTTGCATAATTTATTAATTAAATTAGCATGAATTAGCATAAATTTGCATAAATCAGCATATTCAACTATGACCCGGAAACAGTGGACCTGCAGGGTCAAACAAACACTTCCGGGGCGGAAATGACGTAAAAGGTCAACATTCCTGGGCAACTAAGGGCGTAGCTCGATGCTGGTCCAGGTGAGGGACCTCTCCCTCACCTGAGACCCTGCCATGCACTCGCATGAGGGGGGTCCCGCCGGCTCACCCCTACCCTGGGACTTCAATAGCGGGACCCAAAGACAGGTTCCCCCCAAGTGCGCAGGTAGCACCCACCATGGGCTTGGAGAGAACCTGTCAATCATCCCCAAAGATGCCCAAGGGAGAACGCGCAGTTGCTGAACCACCACCCAGATTTCCGCCCCTAACCTGCCACGGAGCGGGGGTCAGATCTCTATCTTGGCCCCCCGACTCCCCCCTCTAACTGCGCCAGCTCACGCAGAGACACTGCAGGTCCTGTAAGAAAGAGGTGTTCCTCAGTTCTGACAGAGGAAGACCAGCAGCCAGGTGAAGCCACAGCTGATCTATGGTGATGCGGGGATGGGCCAACAACCACCCCGCCTAACCCTCTGACTACCGTACCCAGGGCCTTAACTCCCCTCCTAACCCGGTGAAGGGCCCTAAGGGAAATGGCGTCCCACCAAGCGATCCCCGTGAGGATCTCGACCACCTCCCTGCGCGGAGGGCCACCCAGTGCGAAGCCACCGCAGGCTACGCGAGCCTGGCAGATCTGAAGTAAACCCCCAGGCCCACCAGGTCCTTGCCACCGAGGTGCAAGACCCACTACCTGGGCGCCGCCAGAGGATGCAGCCCTCCCAGTACCATCTGGGCGCAGCAATGGGATGCCGCCCTCCCAGCACCAACTGGGCGCAGCAATGGGATGCCGCCCTCCCAGCACACATCCAGGCACAGCAATGGGATGCCGCCCCCGGCACCAACTGGGCGCAGCAATGGGATGCCGCCCTCCCAGCACCGACTGGGCGCAGCAATGGGATGCCGCCCTCCCAGCACACATCCAGGCACAGCAATGGGATGCCGCCCCCGGCACCAACTGGGCGCAGCACTGGGATGCCGCCCTCCCAGCACCAACTGGGCGCAGCAATGGAATGCCGCCCTCCCAGCACAATCCAGGCGCAGCAATGGGATGCCGACCCCCGGCACCGACTGGGCGCAGCAATGGGATGCCGCCCTCCCAGCACCAACTGGGCGCAGCAATGGGATGCCGCCCTCCCAGCACACCTCTGAGCGCAACGATGGGATGCCGCCCCTGGCCACCGACTGGGCGCAGCAATGAAATGCCGCCCTCCCAGCCCAACTGGGGGCAGCAATGGGATGCCGCCCCCCGACACCACCTGGGCGCAGCAATGGGATGCCGCCCTCCCAGGACCAACTGGGCGCAACAAAGGGATGTCGCCCTCCCAGCACCTCCTGGGCGCAGCAATGGGATGCCGCCCTCCCAGGACCACCTGGGCGCAGCAATGGGATGCCGCCCTCCCAGCACCACGGCAGAAACGCCCGTCCCACCGCACACCCCGTCTCTCCCGCCAGACAACCAGGACCCAGCCGCCACAGCGGCAGGGTCCCCACCCCCGACGGTAACTTGTTGCTGAGTGGTCTCGGAGCGCTCATGACCCCAAGCAACACCGTCGGACGCGTCCTGGCGGGATGAATAGAAGGGGACCAAAGGAGGAACCTGGCCTAAGATCTTACCCGGACCCTCAACAGGCCGTTCGTATCCTAAAAAACAGGCCGTTGACCGCCGGCGGGCGACTTCCCGAATCCTCCGTATCGAGAACGCCGTTGCCGCACTAGTGGCAGCGCCTCTCGAGAACGAGCGTTCCCGAATGGCGGGATCCATACTTGGCCTGGCCAAACCCTACATACTAGCGCCCACCTACTGAAGTAATGGGATGGAAGGCACTAAATTGACCCGGCGGCCCGCAATGCGGCCCCGGCCCAACTTTCCCGCACTGTCACACTGCGGAAGATGCCATAAAACCAATAACCCTGCCCCCGCCTTAAACAAGGCGAAGCCGGCCAACCTGGACCTAATAGTCCTAACCGAAAGGCCACGCTGCCTAAGCTGGACACAAATATGGCCAGGTACACAACTGGGGCAGGCCAGCTATAGGGGTAACCCGTATACTGCCTGCAATCCCCAAACTCTTCACCTGCCTGCTGCTAAGCCCCCCAGAGTGCCATACACTCCCGAGAGTGCCGTAGCCCAGCAAGCCTCTAATCTCCACTGCCCAGGAGCCCACCTAGGCTCCAAAGGTGGACCGGAAAACAAAACCTCTGGCGACACCCGTGCCCACGGGGCCAGGGTCCGAAACCGGGAAAACTGACCACGGGACAAGGCGTCAGCAACCCCGTTATCTAACCCGGGAACATGCCTAGACAAAACAATGTGTTCAGGGACAAGGACCTGTGCACAAAATGGCGGAAAAGCCTCATGACCCTGGCACTCTTAGAGGACAGGGGGTTCACAACGTGGACAACCACTAGGCTGTCACACCAAAATGCACAGTCTTGCCCAACTGCTCACCCCAAAGCTCTAGGGCCACTATCAAGGGGAAGAGCTCCCAAAAAGGTCAAATCCTTAACCCATGAAGAGGCCCTCCATGCTGGAGGCCACGCAGACCAGCACAACTGGTCACCTAACACGACCCTACACCTAACACAGGTCCCTGCATCGTCAGAACACAACTGCAATGCAGCTTCCAAAGAAGCTCCTGCCTCCAAAAAGACAACCCCTTAAAACTTTCTAAGAACCCCCGCCACACGCAGAGGTCAGCCCTGACCCCTGCACATAAGCGGGTACGATGATGGGGCAAAGGAACCCCTTCATCGCAGCATATAACCTCCTAGAAAAAACCCTGCCCGGCACCACGACCCGGCGGGCTAAATTAAGTATCCCAACTAGGTCCTGGAGCTGCCAAAGGGTGACCTTCTTGCAGCCCAGAACCGTACCAAGGTTATTCCTAATTTCAGTCAACTTGTCCAGGGGCAATCTAGAAGATTGCACCTTCGAGTCCAATTCAATACCGCGGAAGGTAATCCCAGTGGCGGGGCCCTCGGTCCCCGCAGGGGCTAAAGGCACCCCCAACAGAGCCAAAGGGCTTCGAAGACCCGCAGCAGAGCAAAGCAGTGCTCTGCCCGCGCAGTCCCCGCCCCCAAGAAACCCTCGAGGTAGTGAACGCCGAGCCCAGACCGCTGCGCCTCCTGAGCGCCCACTCCAATAAGGTGCTCGAGCTCGCCCAAAAGAGAGCAAGAGACGGAGCCACCCGTGGGTAAAACCCCGACCACATAAAAACACCTATGAAATGGAAGCCCCGAAGCCTGAAGCCGTCCGGGTGCATGGGGAAGAGCCGGGATGCTGACTTAAAGTCGCATTTATCCATAAGGGCTCCAACCCCACACTGCCTTACCATGGCCACGACCGCATCAAAGGATGCGAGCCGGACTAAATAAAGTTTGTCAGGAACGAACTCCCTCACAAACTCCCTTTTAAGAAAAGACAAGTGGTGAATCAACCTAAATTCATCACCCACCTTTCAGGGGACCCCCCTAATGGGGAGACCCCAAGACTCGGGAAGGGCGGCTCCGGGAAGGGCCCAAGGCCCCTCCCCCTGGCCTCCTCTTATGCTATTCCGACCGAACAATGCCGTCATGCCCCACAACCAACCTGAGGTTGTTGAACCCCAAGGCTTGCTCGAACCCATGTAAGGGATCCTAAATCCCTTGGAGAAACCTAGCAAGAGAGCGGCCGCTCTCGAGCGAGGGTGGTCGTCCATCAACCAACCCCAATGTTGTTATTGTAGTTGTTTTGTAAATAATTGGGCAGGGCCCAGCTTTCCCCCCAGTAGGTGGGGTTTGTACCCTGGACCCCCTCCCCTCCTAACCGCCCCCTTTTAGGGGCAGGGGCACATTGAAGCGGCATGGGAGCCCCGCCTTCCCACACGCATGGCTGTACATACAAAAGGGGGGAAACAAGCCCCTCTGCAGCAAACCCATGACATGCAGCGAACGGGTCCCACACTGTGGTGGCCCCCATGTCCAAGCTCCCTGGCCCCGACGGTTAAGCCGTCAAAAGGGACGAAGGCCCTACGGCCTGGGTTGGTGGGGTCAAACCCCCCGCCCCCGACACACCAGGCCCTGGCAAAAGCAGCCCCAGGGGCCTGTGTTCCCGCACTAGGAGCCAGGGGGGGGGGCAAACCTGGGTACAGGTGTCCCCCCCCCAAACAAAAAACCCCAAGAAACTGGGACTGAGTGGCAACAATATTTAAATAAGTCAGTTAGACCATAACTGTAATGAAGTGTGTCCATGACTTCACTGAAATAGCGAAGGCTTGGAACAAACTTCCAGCAGGCCCGGCAGATGAATCCACAGCAACAGAATTCAAACATGCCTGGGATAAACATATATCCATCCCAAGATAAAATACAGAACAGAACAAGGGCAGACCAGAGGGGCCAATGGGTCTACTCTTGCCGTTATATGTCCATGGTTCCATATAAATATATGAAATAATTGCAACCATCATCAGTCCCATTATTATTATTATAATCTTGTGTACATGGTTCTTATTTTACACATGAAGGAACCGGGGCCACCCGGGCCCCCAAGAGGGCAGCAAAAGGCCTCTGCCCAAACAGGCAGCGCAGCAGCAGGAAGCTGCCGCCACGGGCCCAGCTGCCCTCCATTTTCAGTTATTTTATGTTTATTTATTTTTACTGTTTTTCGGGGGGCCACGCAACGGTAGGGGCCGCACACGCGAGCCCTCCGCCCGAGCCCCCCACGTCCCCAAGGGGGCTACCAGAACGATCCCCCCCCAGAAATAGGGGGGGCAAGCCAAATGGCACCAGGCCTGGCCTTCCCGCCGGACCCGAAGCCCCCCAAAACATTCCCCCCGAGCCTCCGATGAGGCTCTCAAAATGGCGACCGCAACACGCGGCCGCCTTTCAGTGGGGTGGGGGTGGGAGGTCTCACGCGGGACTCCTCCGAAAGCCCGATGCTGCCCAAGAGCTCCTATGGAAATTGGCAGACCGCCAGCCTCGGATGGGCCGAAGCCTGCTGTCCACGATGAGCAGGCCACCTCAAGCTTCCAACGAGGCCTCCAAAGCGACGGCCGCCTCTACGCGGCCGCCGAAAGGCTCCAGGAGCAGACAGCCAAGTGTCTGCTCCTTTGACTGGGTCCGCCAACGAGGCCTCCAAAGCGACGTCCGCCTCCACGCGGCCGCCGAAAGGCTCCAAGAGCAGACAGCCACGTGTCTGCTCTTTTGAGTGGGTCCGGGCGAACAGGCTTGGCCCAGGGCCTGCAGCCCTTAAATAGGGCCAGCAAGCCCCGCCCGGTCCCCACGTCATTCCAGGCCACGTGGGCCTGGCTTTCCCGGCCGAAATCTCGTCTCGCGAGATTTCGGCCGAAAACAAAATGGCGGCCGCCATGAAGAGTCCGGTGTCTGCCCGGCCCTTCAGCAAAAGCGCCGTGGCCGGTAAGTCGAGCCGGCGATAATATCTAAATAGGAAGGAGGCAAGTTGTACACCAAAGGAGGCACATTTTCACAAGACACGTTTTATGCAATAATAAGACATCCCCCACATGAGGCTTTCCATAGAGAAAATTTCCTTATCATTATTTATAATAATTAATTATCATTTATAATTATATATGCCTGTGATTCTATACATAATACTCCAACTCTACCTGCTTCAAATATAAAGTAGCGTATACACTAGGAGGGTTCCTGTTCTATGCTTTTGTTCTGGACTGTCTGTGTATCACTTTCCATGGATTTGGAAAGGGGCATCCGCCATGCAGATGCCACCAAAAATACGAGGCGGGATATATAACATTTTGAGTGTGTGGTCATGTTGGCCATGGAATTGTATGGTGGTGGCTGCCCCACAAAAAGTATTTGGCAGGGAGAAATGCAAAATCTAAATGAAATTCCATTTCATTTAAAATAACAGTGAACTCATCCATCCATCCATCCATCCATCCATCCATCCATCCATCCATCCATCCATCCATCTATCTATCTATCTATCTATCTATCTATCTATCTATCTATTTATTTTTTTGACTTATATGCCATCTTTCTCTGAGGACTCAGAGCGGTTCACAACATATAAAAAAAATATAAGATTGAACATAGATTATGTCTAGCTACATTTTGCCCTTTATAAAATCCCTTGCCACTTTGTGGTTCACCTTTCGTGGACTCAGCGCATCATGGGCTGCTGCTGGGGCTTAACCTGGTGTGGAGGGGAGCAGAGCCTCCGGGAGCCTCTCATGAAGAGAATTCCCCGGATGCACACATTGTCTCTTTACCTCTCGTCTCTCTGCCTCTGTCTCTCTCTCTTGGGCAATCCTCGCAAGAGGCTCCCAGAGGCTCCGCTCCACACCTAACTGCAAAGTGTCATATTCCAGGCAGCTGCATGGGGCCTCCAGGTGGCAGGGATAAGGCGGGCGTGCTGCTGAGTTAGCCAGTCCTGGTAGAGACAGCGGCGTAGGTGGTGGTGGCAACTGCTGAGGTGGCTCCGGTGGCTTTCCTTTGAGGAGCAGCAGCACTGGGAATGTCACATCCATGCACCAGGCCCCCGCTGCTGCCACTGCCACTGTTTCCACCGAGACTGGCTAACTCAGCAGCGCGCCTGCCTTGTCTCTGCCAAAGTTATTAGTTTAGTTTAGTTTAGTTTTATTGGATTTATATGCCGCCCCTCTCCGAAAACTCGGGGCGGCTAACAACAATCATGAAAATATACAATAAAATCCAATACTAAAAGCAAATTAAAACCCCTTAATATATAAAACCCAAACATACATGCAAACATACCATGTATACAGTTGTAACGGCCTAGGGGGAGAAAAAAGTCTTAATTCCCCCATGCCTGGCGGCAGAGGTAGGTTTTAAGTAGCTTACGAAAGGCAAGGAGGGTGGGGGCAATTCTAATCTCTGGGGGGGAGTTGGTTCCAGAGGGCCGGGGCCGCCACAGAGAAGGCTCTTCTCCTGGGTCCCACCAAGCGGCATTGTTTAGTTGACGGGACCCGGAGAAGACCCACTCTGTGGGACCTAACTGGCCGCTGGGATTCGTGCGGCAGAAGGCGGTCCCAGAGGTAATCTGGTCCGGTGCCAAGAAGGGCTTTATAGGTCATAACCTATATGCTTTATGCTTTGCTGTTGGGTGTGGAGTGGACCCTCTGGGAGCCTCTCTCTCTCTTTCTCTCTCTCTCTCTCTCTCTCTCGGATTCCCCGAGAGAGAGACGGAGGCAGAGAGGTGAGAGGTAAAGAGAGAGGGGGGAAGTGAGGGACAATGTGTGGGGGTGAGAGAGAAAAAAATGGAACATAACACCCATGATAATGAGGGACTATATTACCACATAGTTGGTGACAGGATGTAGACAATGAATTGGCTTGCAAGGTAGGTCTGCAGACTAGAGATTTTCCTTTGCATGGAATCACCTGAGAATTCCCAGAGAAATATTGAGCTTTGATTGCGCTTCTGGTATGCTAGCCAAATTGTGTCCAAATTGATTGGTACTGTTCTTATTTTTAGCAGGAACTGCTGCTTGTGGCACTTCTAGAGCTAAGGCTATTAAATTAGTTTACATTTTCACTGGGTTATTAAAAAGCATTCTGTAAAATCCTTGATTGATTAAAGCCATTATGGGCAGTAGAAGTCCATCTGGTGACAACAGAGCATACAGAAGACTGTAACTTGGAATGTAAGAGGGAAACACTGGTGAAGAGCATGAATTAACAAATGAAATAAAACAAAATTAAAATGTTGTGCAGCTCTGAAACTTAAGAGGAATGGAAAGGGAATAATATATCTGAATGAAGGGGAGTGGATCCTGTGTGTGGAATGACTTTAATAAATGCATGCATGGATGTGAAAGCGTAGATTTCATTATAAAGGAAAGGTCTAAAAGTTATGTCAGAAAATATGAATTAGTAATATTATGCTTTAGTTAATGAGTGATGTTTGTGAAAGTTGGGCTCTTGAGGACCTTTTCAACCCAGACATTCAAAGAAATAACAGCAATAGCAAATATCACTTGGATTTATATACCAATTTACAGCCTCTCTAAGCTGTTTACAGAATCAGCATATTGCCCCCAACTATCTGACCTGGGAAAGGTGGAATGCTGACCAGTCAGGATCGAATTCCTGGCAATGGGCAGAGTCAGTCTGCATCGGACCAGAATATCTCCGGGACCGCCTTCTGCCGCACGAATCCCAGCGACCGATTAGGTCCCACAGAGTTGGCCTTCTCTGGGTCCTGTCGACTAAACAATGTCATTTGGTGGCTCCCAGGGGAACAGCCTTCTCTGTGGCAGCCCCGATCCTCTGGAACCAGCTCCCCCCTGAGATTAGAACTGCCCCCACCCTCCTTGCCTTTCGTAAACTCCTTAAACCCACCTCTGTTGTCAGGCATGGGGGAACTGATATAACTTCCCAAGGCCTATATTGTTTATGTATGGTATGTTGTGTGCATGTTTTTTAAATTATGGGTTTTTAGTTTTAATTATTAGATTTGTATTCTACATTGTGTTTTTTTCTATTACTGTTGTGAGCCGCCCCGATTCTACAGAGACGGGCGGCATACAAATTTAATGAATAAATAAATTCTAACCAGTGGTGACATCCTACCAGTACACCCCAATTCGGGCGTACTGGTAGCAGCGGCCAACAGTGGTTTGGAGAACCAATAGCAGCGTCAGTGTAAGGCTCCACCCACCTGTCCAGATGTCACCATTTTCTTGTTTTTAACCCTCCGTGCATGCACAAAGCCTTCTGCGCATGTGCATGCACAGAGGATGAAAAAGTGTGTGCGACAAGAAGGGAACCAGTAAGGAAGGTAAGTAGATTTCACCGCTATTCTAACCAATGCACCACCATTACTTCTATAATGGGAAAAAAACAGAGATGAGTTTGAGGAAATATTGTACAACATTCTGAATGTAAAGTCAATGTTGTGAATTGATGGGTAAAAATAAAACAAGGGAATATGTTTGTTGTATGATTGGGCAAAGTTTCCTTGAAATACATACTTTAAAAGGTATTTCACATGTAATATATGGTGAAGGAATGAATAGAAACCTAAACTCATGATTGATCTGAAAATTTATAATGGATACAGTGATAAAATCAGTGAAGGATAAAAAAAGTAATACAGTGGGGGGGAGGGGCATTAGATATATTCAAGGTGGATCTTGGGAAAAGTGAATATAGAAGAAAAAATTAGAAAGCAGAATGACTGTAAGAAGGTATGCATGAAAAAAACAATATTAAAAGTCACATCAGTGTTCACCAGTATGAATGGGAAACAAATGATAAGGGACATCAAGACAGGTCCACTAGCTAAAGTCATACATCAGCATGGTATGCAGTGTTATCAGTATGCTCATGTCTTTTGGGACATTATCAGTATGCTCAAGGCTGGGTTCTAACTTATCTCACCACTGGTTCACTTGCTCCCACACCACATGGCTGTGCATGCATTGTGCGCCATGTGGCCGCTAATGCGTAGTGACAAAACCTCATTTTTTGCCAAAATGAACCCAAAAAAAGCCACAAACAAGATGCCGGTGTCCACAGACTGACACTGATAGAAATGGCCCTGTGACATCACCATTGGTTTACTATTGGTTCGATAGAACTGGTCCATACCAGGAGGAGCCCACCTCTGAGAATGCTCATGTCTTTTGGGGTGAGATATGCTCCCACCCTCCTGACCTGCTTGTTCTGCCCAGCTACAGACCACAAAAGACGCAGGATACACAAAGTCTGTACAAACCTTAATGTACTAATTAAAGATTACTAATGAACTTTCTTATTAGTCATCGAACAGAAATACAGTTTAAAGCAGTCTTTTCTGAACACCAGCTGTTAATTCAACTTCATTCTGAGTAAACAGTCTTGTAGATAACAGCAATCTTATGGTGGTTGGCAAAATGCCCAGAAACAATTTGCAGGAAAAATGACAAGAGAGAGAACAAGAGCTGATTAGACTCCAGTTTCTGGAGTCAAGACATGAAGGAATATGAATGACGTTGTTTCCTGCAAATTGGCTCCTTCGTCATCAGGTCATCAGCAAGGGGTAGCATATAAATTCAATTAGTAAAATAAATAAATAAACCACCCTTTAAATAGGCTAGGGGAGTGGCTAATTAGCCCCAAGCCTTACTCCCAAGGAGACCTCCTCCTAGGAACCATTCCTGCCTTTTGTCAGCTCTGTGTGCCCATGCATTGAAAATAGGCTCCTCCCCTTCTTCCCCATCACTGATGAGAGCTTCTGGAGGTTCTGAAGGCCCTCGCTGAATCTTCACCTCTGGCACCAAATCCTCTCCAGCCTCCTCACTGTCTGACTCAGCTACAAGCTGCACAAGCCTCTGGCGCATCACCACATCAACTTCTTTGCTGTTGGAATCAGCTACCAGCTGCAAGGGCTGCTGGTGGGCCACAACACTTTCACAAGAGCCTGAAGACTGGCTCTGCCAGTTGGGTGGGGGCGTTTTTCACTCTCCCCAGCTTAGGAGGTTTTCTACCCTCAAGACAATACTATAGAGCACTGTACACCAAGATAACCAGACACAAAGCATTTTTTTCCTGAACACCATCACTCTGCTAAACAAATAATTCACTCACCACTAAGGCTGCATTTCTATTAATATTAGTCTTCTCATTGTTCCTATCACCCATCTCCTCCCACTTATGACTGTAACTTGTTGCTAGTATCCTTACAATTTGTATTAATATTGTTTCCTGGTTGTTTGTTTGTACCCTATGACAATCATTAAGTGTTGTATCTCCTGATTCTAGACAAATCTATATTTTCTTTTAAGTACACTGAAAGCATATGCACCAAAGACAAATTCCTTGTGGATCCAATCACACTTGGCCAATAAAGAATTCTATTCTGTTCTGTTCTGTTCTGTTCCGTTCCATTCCGTTCCGTTCCATTCTATTCTATAAAGTGGGATATCAGATATTTTGTTTGCTTGTTTTGCTTAAAAACCTTTTTACAACTATCATTTATATGCATCCTTTTTCTTTTCTTTGTTTTGTTTTTTGTTTGTATATTTTACTTAAATCAGTAAAAAGATGTTAAAAATCCCCAAACTCAACTGATTTTAAATTACATCTTTCTCAACAAGAAATAATATGATTTCATTGCATTTATTTTAAAAAGGATGAAGTAAATGGCTCTGTTGTTGATGATGTAGTAAAATAAATGCTTTATTTAAACATATGTCTGTACAGTCCCCAGTAATTGTCCCATTTGGGAAACAGGTTATTACATTCATTAATTCAGCTTGGAGATTCAGTATTTTCAGGCATACCTCTTCTTTTGAAGTTTATTCCTATTACATGGAAGTTGATTTCTAGACAAAGAAAATGAATTTTCTGCACCTTATTTGTACCCAAAAGATTTATTGTTCAACATTGAAAAACAAAAATATAGCTATAGCTATTCAGTGGTCAGCAGAATTGATGTTACCAACAATTTACAAACCAATAACATATCAATAAACATTAACTTTGGATAGTTATAACTAATTATGACTTCCATTCATTGAAATGTTTACTTCATAACTCACTCACTCCCCCCATGTGCATATGTGTGTGTATGTTAGAAACATAGAAACATAGAAGTCTGACGGCAGAAAAAGACCTCATGGTCCATCTAGTCTGCCCTTATACTATTTTCTGTATTTTATCTTAGGATGGATATATGTTTATCCCAGGCATGTTTAAATTCAGTTACTGTGGATTTATCTACCACATCTGCTGGAAGTTTGTTCCAAGGATCTACTACTCTTTCAGTAAAATAATATTTTCTCATGTTGCTTTTGATCTTTCCCCCAACTAACTTCAGATTGTGTCCCCTTGTTCTTGTGTTCACTTTCCTATTAAAAACACTTCCTTCCTGGACCTTATTTAACCCTTTAATATATTTAAATGTTTCGATCATGTCCCCCCTTTTCCTTCTGTCCTCCAGACTATACAGATTGAGTTCATTAAGTCTTTCCTGATACGTTTTATGCTTAAGACCTTCCACCATTCTTGTAGCCCGTCTTTGGACCCGTTCAATTTTGTCAATATCTTTTTGTAGGTGAGGTCTCCAGAACTGAACACAGTATTCCAAATGTGGTCTCACCATCATTCTATATAGTGGGATCATAATCTCCCTCTTCCTGCTTGTTATACCTCTAGCTATGCAGCCAAGCATCCTACTTGCTTTCCCTACCGCCTGACTGCACTGTTCACCCATTTTGAGACTGTCAGAAATCACTACCCCTAAATCCTTTTCTTTTGAAGTATTTGCCAACACTGAACTGCCAATACAATACTCAGATTGAGGATTCCTTTTCCCCAAGTGCATTATTTTACATTTGGAAACATTAAACTGCAGTTTCCATTGCTTAGACCATTTATCTAGTAAAGCTAAATCATTTACCATATTACAGACGCCTCCAGGAATATCAACCCTATTGCACACTTTAGAGTCATCGGCAAATAGGCAAACCTTCCCTACCAAACCTTCCCCTATGTCACTCACAAATATATTAAAAAGAATAGGACCCAGAACAGATCCTTGTGGCACACCGCTTGTAACCTGACTCTGCTCAGAATACTCGCCATTAACAATAACTCTCTGATGTCTACGCTTCAGCCAGCTGCAAATCCATTGAACTATCCAGGGATTAAGTCCAATCTTCACTAATTTATCTATCAGCTCTTTATGTGGAACCGTATCAAAGGCTTTGCTGAAGTCCAGGTAGGCAATATCCACGGCACCACCTTCATCCAACACCTTTGTGACATAGTCAAAGAAATCAATGAGATTAGTCTGACATGATTTGCCTTCAGTAAAGCCATGCTGATTTGGGTCTAATAAGTTATTGTTTTTTAGGTGCTGATTTATCTTCTTTTTGAGTAGAGTCTCCATCATTTTAACTACAACTGATGTCAAGCTAACTGGCCTGTAGTTACCAGCTTCTTCTCTACTGCCCTTCTTGTGAATAGGCACAACACTGGCCATTCTCCAATCCTCAGGAACTTCTCCTGTTAACAAGGATTGGTTAAACAAATCAGTCAGGGGGGTAGCAATGACAGATCTGAGTTCTTTAAGAACTCTGGGGTGGATGCCATCTGGACCCATTGCCTTATTTATCTTTAATCGTTCAAGTTCTTCTAAGACATCGGCTTCAAAGATCACTGGAGCTGAATCCGTAGAGCTGGAAGCAATGCTATATCCCTCTATAGTATTATTTTGTAAGGTGTCTTTTGAGAAAACTGAACAGAAGTAGCTATTGAAATGGTCAGCGATCTCCTTATTCCCATTAATGCATGTATTATTCCCGGTACTAAGCTTCGTGATGCCGCAGTTTTTCTTCTTCTTATCATTAATATATCTGAAGAAGGTTTTATCTCCCTTCTTTACAGATTTGGCAATTTCTTCCTCTTTTGAGGCTTTAACAGCATATATTATCTGTTTCGCCTCCTTCTGTCTCATTTTATATACCTCCCTATCAGCTATACTTCCAGACTCTTTATACCTCCTATAGGCAGCCTTTTTTTCATTGACTATAGCCCTTACATCATTGCTAAACCATAGCGGTTTCTTCTTCCTTTTACCTTTAGTTATTTGTCTTACATACAGTCCAGTGGCTTTTAAGATGGCCTTTTTAAATACAGTCCACTGGATGCTCGCTCCTGCCATTTTATCCCTCCCCTTTAATTCATTATCTAAATATTCTCCCATTGCATTAAAATTTGTTTTTCTGAAATCCAATACTTTGGTTGCATTATAGGATTGCTCACAATGAGTTTTTACATCAAACCACAAACATAGATGGTCACTGCAACCTAAATTTTCTCCCACCTTGACATCTGAAACCCAATTCCCATTCGTAAAAACTAAATCTAGAATATTCTCCCCTCTAGTTGGTGTCTTAACCAGCTGTGCCAGAGCTGCTCCTGTAAAGGCCTCTACTATATTCTTACTTTTGCATGTAAGGGCACTGGGGATATTCCAGTCAACATCAGGCATGTTGAAATCACCCATAACCACAATATCTCCCTTTACTGCCATTTGGGTAATTTCATCCACCATCTTGTTGTCATATTCCTCGGATTGCCCTGGAGGCCTATAGATCACCCCAATTCTAATGACAGAACCTTCTTTATTTTGCATGCAAATCCAGAGAGTCTCTAGATCTTGACACGTATTTTGAATTAGTGTTGTTTTTAGACTTTCTTTAATATAAATGGCTACTCCACCTCCCCTTCTCTCTATTCCATCCTTCCTATACAGTGTATATCCTGGTATGGATATTTCCCATTCATTAGAATCCTTAAACCATGTCTCAGTTATGGCAACCAGGTCCAAATTATCTCTAGATATTATGGCCATTAATTCACAGAGCTTGTTGCTCAAACTTCGAGCATTTGTGCACATTACCCGAAGAACATTATTTTCGTTATTAGTTTGCCCCTTATCATCAACAACTACATCTATATTATTTGCAGCTCCCTTTTCATAAGCTTCCAAAAACTGCTTTATCCTCATTGGTCGGGGACAGAAATCACCCACATCAGTTACATCTCTGTCCCCTTTACCTAGTTTAAATGCCTGTCCAAAAAAGTTCTGAATTCCTCACCGAGCACCTGGGTACCTCTGTATGATGGATGCAAACCATCCCTCTTAAACAACTCCCTATTAGACCACCTACTGACATCATGACTTACATAGCCAAAACCTTCAGCTTTACACCACTGCCTTAACCATACATTAAACTCTCTGATACACGTTGTTTTATCCTCTTGGCCACAGACCGGTAACACCTCTGAGAAAGTCACTGAATCAGTTATTTTACCCAGCTCCACACTTAGACATTGAAAATCTCTTTTTGCTACATTAACATTTCTCTGGGACAAATCATTTGTGCCAAGATGCACCACCACATCAACGTTATTACCTTTACTCACAGTCTTAACAATGTTTGTAATCCGCCTCCTGTCCCTGCTGGCAGTGGCCCCTGGGAGACACCTCAGCACCTTAACCACATCCTTGCTCTGTCCCAAATCAACACCTCTAACGGTCGAATCACCCACAAGAAAATGTGTCCTCTTTTTATTTCTACTAACTGTACTTGATGATTTGGTGATATTTACGACAACTTCCCCTTTGAACATCCCCTCATTCTCTGCCTGAGGGACCTTGCTAATATCTCCAACATCCTTACTATTTAAATCCGCAAGAACACTATAGGAATTCGATACAGAGAGACCAAAATTGCTATGTTTTTGCTCAACTGCACGCAATCTTCCTGAACCGACAGTTGTCCACACAGCCCTCCTCCTCGGGGGGCGCTGTGGAAGTGGAGGCTGGACACATGGCTGCATTACAGCACATGGCTGGGACAATCTTTCCACTTCTGACTGCAAGCTACAAACTAAGGACTGCAATCTAGAGATCTCGCCATCTAACCTAGATGTCCTTATGCAAAGAGGGCAGTACCCCAAGTTACACAAGGTACTACGGAAGACAACAGCCAAACAAATGTTACACTGCACCAAGCCAGTCATCTTAACAATGTATTGAAATACAAGTACTTAGCAGGAAAATCAACAATCCCTATTGCTACCAAACTTTGCTGATTTTGGTTTATAGTTATATGATTCGCGCGCCGTTAGGCGCGCGGGCCACTACCTTCTTCTCTTTCTCTGTGATCTGAAGTGCAAATTAAAATGGCTTTTTCCTGCCTTTTATACTTCCCAGTCTAATCCTGCCCCAGCCTAATCTGATTGGTCTGTGTTTGAAAACAAACTGCTAATAAAATTGTCTGTAACAGCCAGTTATAAATGCCCCTTCTCCTTGAATTCAAAAAATGCAAATGCAAAAAGTAAACAGCACTACCTTCTTCTCCTTCTCTGTGATCTGAAGTGCAAATTAAAATGGCTTTTTCCTGCCTTTTATACTTCCCAGTCTAATCCTGCCCCAGCCTAATCTGATTGGTCTGTGTTTGAAAACAAACTGCTAATAAAATTGTCTGTAACAGCCAGTTATAAATGCCCCTTCTCCTTGAATTCAAAAAATGCAAATGCAAAAAGTAAACAGCACTACCTTCTTCTCCTTCTCTGTGATCTGAAGTGCAAATTAAAATGGCTTTTTCCTGCCTTTTATACTTCCCAGTCTAATCCTGCCCCAGCCTAATCTGATTGGTCTGTGTTTGAAAACAAACTGCTAATAAAATTGTCTGTAACAGCCAGTTATAAATGCCCCTTCTCCTTGAATTCAAAAAATGCAAATGCAAAAAGTAAACAGCACTACCTTCTTCTCCTTCTCTGTGATCTGAAGTGCAAATTAAAATGGCTTTTTCCTGCCTTTTATACTTCCCAGTCTAATCCTGCCCCAGCCTAATCTGATTGGTCTGTGTTTGAAAACAAACTGCTAATAAAATTGTCTGTAACAGCCAGTTATAAATGCCCCTTCTCCTTGAATTCAAAAAATGCAAATGCAAAAAGTAAACAGCACTACCTTCTTCTCCTTCTCTGTGATCTGAAGTGCAAATTAAAATGGCTTTTTCCTGCCTTTTATACTTCCCAGTCTAATCCTGCCCCAGCCTAATCTGATTGGTCTGTGTTTGAAAACAAACTGCTAATAAAATTGTCTGTAACAGCCAGTTATAAATGCCCCTTCTCCTTGAATTCAAAAAATGCAAATGCAAAAAGTAAACAGCACTACCTTCTTCTCCTTCTCTGTGATCTGAAGTGCAAATTAAAATGGCTTTTTCCTGCCTTTTATACTTCCCAGTCTAATCCTGCCCCAGCCTAATCTGATTGGTCTGTGTTTGAAAACAAACTGCTAATAAAATTGTCTGTAACAGCCAGTTATAAATGCCCCTTCTCCTTGAATTCAAAAAATGCAAATGCAAAAAGTAAACAGCACTACCTTCTTCTCCTTCTCTGTGATCTGAAGTGCAAATTAAAATGGCTTTTTCCTGCCTTTTATACTTCCCAGTCTAATCCTGCCCCAGCCTAATCTGATTGGTCTGTGTTTGAAAACAAACTGCTAATAAAATTGTCTGTAACAGCCAGTTATAAATGCCCCTTCTCCTTGAATTCAAAAAATGCAAATGCAAAAAGTAAACAGCACTACCTTCTTCTCCTTCTCTGTGATCTGAAGTGCAAATTAAAATGGCTTTTTCCTGCCTTTTATACTTCCCAGTCTAATCCTGCCCCAGCCTAATCTGATTGGTCTGTGTTTGAAAACAAACTGCTAATAAAATTGTCTGTAACAGCCAGTTATAAATGCCCCTTCTCCTTGAATTCAAAAAATGCAAATGCAAAAAGTAAACAGCACTACCTTCTTCTCCTTCTCTGTGATCTGAAGTGCAAATTAAAATGGCTTTTTCCTGCCTTTTATACTTCCCAGTCTAATCCTGCCCCAGCCTAATCTGATTGGTCTGTGTTTGAAAACAAACTGCTAATAAAATTGTCTGTAACAGCCAGTTATAAATGCCCCTTCTCCTTGAATTCAAAAAATGCAAATGCAAAAAGTAAACAGCACTACCTTCTTCTCCTTCTCTGTGATCTGAAGTGCAAATTAAAATGGCTTTTTCCTGCCTTTTATACTTCCCAGTCTAATCCTGCCCCAGCCTAATCTGATTGGTCTGTGTTTGAAAACAAACTGCTAATAAAATTGTCTGTAACAGCCAGTTATAAATGCCCCTTCTCCTTGAATTCAAAAAATGCAAATGCAAAAAGTAAACAGCACTACCTTCTTCTCCTTCTCTGTGATCTGAAGTGCAAATTAAAATGGCTTTTTCCTGCCTTTTATACTTCCCAGTCTAATCCTGCCCCAGCCTAATCTGATTGGTCTGTGTTTGAAAACAAACTGCTAATAAAATTGTCTGTAACAGCCAGTTATAAATGCCCCTTCTCCTTGAATTCAAAAAATGCAAATGCAAAAAGTAAACAGCACTACCTTCTTCTCCTTCTCTGTGATCTGAAGTGCAAATTAAAATGGCTTTTTCCTGCCTTTTATACTTCCCAGTCTAATCCTGCCCCAGCCTAATCTGATTGGTCTGTGTTTGAAAACAAACTGCTAATAAAATTGTCTGTAACAGCCAGTTATAAATGCCCCTTCTCCTTGAATTCAAAAAATGCAAATGCAAAAAGTAAACAGCACTACCTTCTTCTCCTTCTCTGTGATCTGAAGTGCAAATTAAAATGGCTTTTTCCTGCCTTTTATACTTCCCAGTCTAATCCTGCCCCAGCCTAATCTGATTGGTCTGTGTTTGAAAACAAACTGCTAATAAAATTGTCTGTAACAGCCAGTTATAAATGCCCCTTCTCCTTGAATTCAAAAAATGCAAATGCAAAAAGTAAACAGCACTACCTTCTTCTCCTTCTCTGTGATCTGAAGTGCAAATTAAAATGGCTTTTTCCTGCCTTTTATACTTCCCAGTCTAATCCTGCCCCAGCCTAATCTGATTGGTCTGTGTTTGAAAACAAACTGCTAATAAAATTGTCTGTAACAGCCAGTTATAAATGCCCCTTCTCCTTGAATTCAAAAAATGCAAATGCAAAAAGTAAACAGCACTACCTTCTTCTCCTTCTCTGTGATCTGAAGTGCAAATTAAAATGGCTTTTTCCTGCCTTTTATACTTCCCAGTCTAATCCTGCCCCAGCCTAATCTGATTGGTCTGTGTTTGAAAACAAACTGCTAATAAAATTGTCTGTAACAGCCAGTTATAAATGCCCCTTCTCCTTGAATTCAAAAAATGCAAATGCAAAAAGTAAACAGCACTACCTTCTTCTCCTTCTCTGTGATCTGAAGTGCAAATTAAAATGGCTTTTTCCTGCCTTTTATACTTCCCAGTCTAATCCTGCCCCAGCCTAATCTGATTGGTCTGTGTTTGAAAACAAACTGCTAATAAAATTGTCTGTAACAGCCAGTTATAAATGCCCCTTCTCCTTGAATTCAAAAAATGCAAATGCAAAAAGTAAACAGCACTACCTTCTTCTCCTTCTCTGTGATCTGAAGTGCAAATTAAAATGGCTTTTTCCTGCCTTTTATACTTCCCAGTCTAATCCTGCCCCAGCCTAATCTGATTGGTCTGTGTTTGAAAACAAACTGCTAATAAAATTGTCTGTAACAGCCAGTTATAAATG
The DNA here is from genome assembly GCF_031021105.1 of Erythrolamprus reginae. Classification (NCBI taxonomy): domain Eukaryota; kingdom Metazoa; phylum Chordata; class Lepidosauria; order Squamata; family Dipsadidae; genus Erythrolamprus; species Erythrolamprus reginae. The sequence continues at coordinate 75,496,969 of NC_091951.1, forward strand.
CCCCTTCTCCTTGAATTCAAAAAATGCAAATGCAAAAAGTAAACAGCACTACCTTCTTCTCCTTCTCTGTGATCTGAAGTGCAAATTAAAATGGCTTTTTCCTGCCTTTTATACTTCCCAGTCTAATCCTGCCCCAGCCTAATCTGATTGGTCTGTGTTTGAAAACAAACTGCTAATAAAATTGTCTGTAACAGCCAGTTATAAATGCCCCTTCTCCTTGAATTCAAAAAATGCAAATGCAAAAAGTAAACAGCACTACCTTCTTCTCCTTCTCTGTGATCTGAAGTGCAAATTAAAATGGCTTTTTCCTGCCTTTTATACTTCCCAGTCTAATCCTGCCCCAGCCTAATCTGATTGGTCTGTGTTTGAAAACAAACTGCTAATAAAATTGTCTGTAACAGCCAGTTATAAATGCCCCTTCTCCTTGAATTCAAAAAATGCAAATGCAAAAAGTAAACAGCACTACCTTCTTCTCCTTCTCTGTGATCTGAAGTGCAAATTAAAATGGCTTTTTCCTGCCTTTTATACTTCCCAGTCTAATCCTGCCCCAGCCTAATCTGATTGGTCTGTGTTTGAAAACAAACTGCTAATAAAATTGTCTGTAACAGCCAGTTATAAATGCCCCTTCTCCTTGAATTCAAAAAATGCAAATGCAAAAAGTAAACAGCACTACCTTCTTCTCCTTCTCTGTGATCTGAAGTGCAAATTAAAATGGCTTTTTCCTGCCTTTTATACTTCCCAGTCTAATCCTGCCCCAGCCTAATCTGATTGGTCTGTGTTTGAAAACAAACTGCTAATAAAATTGTCTGTAACAGCCAGTTATAAATGCCCCTTCTCCTTGAATTCAAAAAATGCAAATGCAAAAAGTAAACAGCACTACCTTCTTCTCCTTCTCTGTGATCTGAAGTGCAAATTAAAATGGCTTTTTCCTGCCTTTTATACTTCCCAGTCTAATCCTGCCCCAGCCTAATCTGATTGGTCTGTGTTTGAAAACAAACTGCTAATAAAATTGTCTGTAACAGCCAGTTATAAATGCCCCTTCTCCTTGAATTCAAAAAATGCAAATGCAAAAAGTAAACAGCACTACCTTCTTCTCCTTCTCTGTGATCTGAAGTGCAAATTAAAATGGCTTTTTCCTGCCTTTTATACTTCCCAGTCTAATCCTGCCCCAGCCTAATCTGATTGGTCTGTGTTTGAAAACAAACTGCTAATAAAATTGTCTGTAACAGCCAGTTATAAATGCCCCTTCTCCTTGAATTCAAAAAATGCAAATGCAAAAAGTAAACAGCACTACCTTCTTCTCCTTCTCTGTGATCTGAAGTGCAAATTAAAATGGCTTTTTCCTGCCTTTTATACTTCCCAGTCTAATCCTGCCCCAGCCTAATCTGATTGGTCTGTGTTTGAAAACAAACTGCTAATAAAATTGTCTGTAACAGCCAGTTATAAATGCCCCTTCTCCTTGAATTCAAAAAATGCAAATGCAAAAAGTAAACAGCACTACCTTCTTCTCCTTCTCTGTGATCTGAAGTGCAAATTAAAATGGCTTTTTCCTGCCTTTTATACTTCCCAGTCTAATCCTGCCCCAGCCTAATCTGATTGGTCTGTGTTTGAAAACAAACTGCTAATAAAATTGTCTGTAACAGCCAGTTATAAATGCCCCTTCTCCTTGAATTCAAAAAATGCAAATGCAAAAAGTAAACAGCACTACCTTCTTCTCCTTCTCTGTGATCTGAAGTGCAAATTAAAATGGCTTTTTCCTGCCTTTTATACTTCCCAGTCTAATCCTGCCCCAGCCTAATCTGATTGGTCTGTGTTTGAAAACAAACTGCTAATAAAATTGTCTGTAACAGCCAGTTATAAATGCCCCTTCTCCTTGAATTCAAAAAATGCAAATGCAAAAAGTAAACAGCACTACCTTCTTCTCCTTCTCTGTGATCTGAAGTGCAAATTAAAATGGCTTTTTCCTGCCTTTTATACTTCCCAGTCTAATCCTGCCCCAGCCTAATCTGATTGGTCTGTGTTTGAAAACAAACTGCTAATAAAATTGTCTGTAACAGCCAGTTATAAATGCCCCTTCTCCTTGAATTCAAAAAATGCAAATGCAAAAAGTAAACAGCACTACCTTCTTCTCCTTCTCTGTGATCTGAAGTGCAAATTAAAATGGCTTTTTCCTGCCTTTTATACTTCCCAGTCTAATCCTGCCCCAGCCTAATCTGATTGGTCTGTGTTTGAAAACAAACTGCTAATAAAATTGTCTGTAACAGCCAGTTATAAATGCCCCTTCTCCTTGAATTCAAAAAATGCAAATGCAAAAAGTAAACAGCACTACCTTCTTCTCCTTCTCTGTGATCTGAAGTGCAAATTAAAATGGCTTTTTCCTGCCTTTTATACTTCCCAGTCTAATCCTGCCCCAGCCTAATCTGATTGGTCTGTGTTTGAAAACAAACTGCTAATAAAATTGTCTGTAACAGCCAGTTATAAATGCCCCTTCTCCTTGAATTCAAAAAATGCAAATGCAAAAAGTAAACAGCACTACCTTCTTCTCCTTCTCTGTGATCTGAAGTGCAAATTAAAATGGCTTTTTCCTGCCTTTTATACTTCCCAGTCTAATCCTGCCCCAGCCTAATCTGATTGGTCTGTGTTTGAAAACAAACTGCTAATAAAATTGTCTGTAACAGCCAGTTATAAATGCCCCTTCTCCTTGAATTCAAAAAATGCAAATGCAAAAAGTAAACAGCACTACCTTCTTCTCCTTCTCTGTGATCTGAAGTGCAAATTAAAATGGCTTTTTCCTGCCTTTTATACTTCCCAGTCTAATCCTGCCCCAGCCTAATCTGATTGGTCTGTGTTTGAAAACAAACTGCTAATAAAATTGTCTGTAACAGCCAGTTATAAATGCCCCTTCTCCTTGAATTCAAAAAATGCAAATGCAAAAAGTAAACAGCACTACCTTCTTCTCCTTCTCTGTGATCTGAAGTGCAAATTAAAATGGCTTTTTCCTGCCTTTTATACTTCCCAGTCTAATCCTGCCCCAGCCTAATCTGATTGGTCTGTGTTTGAAAACAAACTGCTAATAAAATTGTCTGTAACAGCCAGTTATAAATGCCCCTTCTCCTTGAATTCAAAAAATGCAAATGCAAAAAGTAAACAGCACTACCTTCTTCTCCTTCTCTGTGATCTGAAGTGCAAATTAAAATGGCTTTTTCCTGCCTTTTATACTTCCCAGTCTAATCCTGCCCCAGCCTAATCTGATTGGTCTGTGTTTGAAAACAAACTGCTAATAAAATTGTCTGTAACAGCCAGTTATAAATGCCCCTTCTCCTTGAATTCAAAAAATGCAAATGCAAAAAGTAAACAGCACTACCTTCTTCTCCTTCTCTGTGATCTGAAGTGCAAATTAAAATGGCTTTTTCCTGCCTTTTATACTTCCCAGTCTAATCCTGCCCCAGCCTAATCTGATTGGTCTGTGTTTGAAAACAAACTGCTAATAAAATTGTCTGTAACAGCCAGTTATAAATGCCCCTTCTCCTTGAATTCAAAAAATGCAAATGCAAAAAGTAAACAGCACTACCTTCTTCTCCTTCTCTGTGATCTGAAGTGCAAATTAAAATGGCTTTTTCCTGCCTTTTATACTTCCCAGTCTAATCCTGCCCCAGCCTAATCTGATTGGTCTGTGTTTGAAAACAAACTGCTAATAAAATTGTCTGTAACAGCCAGTTATAAATGCCCCTTCTCCTTGAATTCAAAAAATGCAAATGCAAAAAGTAAACAGCACTACCTTCTTCTCCTTCTCTGTGATCTGAAGTGCAAATTAAAATGGCTTTTTCCTGCCTTTTATACTTCCCAGTCTAATCCTGCCCCAGCCTAATCTGATTGGTCTGTGTTTGAAAACAAACTGCTAATAAAATTGTCTGTAACAGCCAGTTATAAATGCCCCTTCTCCTTGAATTCAAAAAATGCAAATGCAAAAAGTAAACAGCACTACCTTCTTCTCCTTCTCTGTGATCTGAAGTGCAAATTAAAATGGCTTTTTCCTGCCTTTTATACTTCCCAGTCTAATCCTGCCCCAGCCTAATCTGATTGGTCTGTGTTTGAAAACAAACTGCTAATAAAATTGTCTGTAACAGCCAGTTATAAATGCCCCTTCTCCTTGAATTCAAAAAATGCAAATGCAAAAAGTAAACAGCACTACCTTCTTCTCCTTCTCTGTGATCTGAAGTGCAAATTAAAATGGCTTTTTCCTGCCTTTTATACTTCCCAGTCTAATCCTGCCCCAGCCTAATCTGATTGGTCTGTGTTTGAAAACAAACTGCTAATAAAATTGTCTGTAACAGCCAGTTATAAATGCCCCTTCTCCTTGAATTCAAAAAATGCAAATGCAAAAAGTAAACAGCACTACCTTCTTCTCCTTCTCTGTGATCTGAAGTGCAAATTAAAATGGCTTTTTCCTGCCTTTTATACTTCCCAGTCTAATCCTGCCCCAGCCTAATCTGATTGGTCTGTGTTTGAAAACAAACTGCTAATAAAATTGTCTGTAACAGCCAGTTATAAATGCCCCTTCTCCTTGAATTCAAAAAATGCAAATGCAAAAAGTAAACAGCACTACCTTCTTCTCCTTCTCTGTGATCTGAAGTGCAAATTAAAATGGCTTTTTCCTGCCTTTTATACTTCCCAGTCTAATCCTGCCCCAGCCTAATCTGATTGGTCTGTGTTTGAAAACAAACTGCTAATAAAATTGTCTGTAACAGCCAGTTATAAATGCCCCTTCTCCTTGAATTCAAAAAATGCAAATGCAAAAAGTAAACAGCACTACCTTCTTCTCCTTCTCTGTGATCTGAAGTGCAAATTAAAATGGCTTTTTCCTGCCTTTTATACTTCCCAGTCTAATCCTGCCCCAGCCTAATCTGATTGGTCTGTGTTTGAAAACAAACTGCTAATAAAATTGTCTGTAACAGCCAGTTATAAATGCCCCTTCTCCTTGAATTCAAAAAATGCAAATGCAAAAAGTAAACAGCACTACCTTCTTCTCCTTCTCTGTGATCTGAAGTGCAAATTAAAATGGCTTTTTCCTGCCTTTTATACTTCCCAGTCTAATCCTGCCCCAGCCTAATCTGATTGGTCTGTGTTTGAAAACAAACTGCTAATAAAATTGTCTGTAACAGCCAGTTATAAATGCCCCTTCTCCTTGAATTCAAAAAATGCAAATGCAAAAAGTAAACAGCACTACCTTCTTCTCCTTCTCTGTGATCTGAAGTGCAAATTAAAATGGCTTTTTCCTGCCTTTTATACTTCCCAGTCTAATCCTGCCCCAGCCTAATCTGATTGGTCTGTGTTTGAAAACAAACTGCTAATAAAATTGTCTGTAACAGCCAGTTATAAATGCCCCTTCTCCTTGAATTCAAAAAATGCAAATGCAAAAAGTAAACAGCACTACCTTCTTCTCCTTCTCTGTGATCTGAAGTGCAAATTAAAATGGCTTTTTCCTGCCTTTTATACTTCCCAGTCTAATCCTGCCCCAGCCTAATCTGATTGGTCTGTGTTTGAAAACAAACTGCTAATAAAATTGTCTGTAACAGCCAGTTATAAATGCCCCTTCTCCTTGAATTCAAAAAATGCAAATGCAAAAAGTAAACAGCACTACCTTCTTCTCCTTCTCTGTGATCTGAAGTGCAAATTAAAATGGCTTTTTCCTGCCTTTTATACTTCCCAGTCTAATCCTGCCCCAGCCTAATCTGATTGGTCTGTGTTTGAAAACAAACTGCTAATAAAATTGTCTGTAACAGCCAGTTATAAATGCCCCTTCTCCTTGAATTCAAAAAATGCAAATGCAAAAAGTAAACAGCACTACCTTCTTCTCCTTCTCTGTGATCTGAAGTGCAAATTAAAATGGCTTTTTCCTGCCTTTTATACTTCCCAGTCTAATCCTGCCCCAGCCTAATCTGATTGGTCTGTGTTTGAAAACAAACTGCTAATAAAATTGTCTGTAACAGCCAGTTATAAATGCCCCTTCTCCTTGAATTCAAAAAATGCAAATGCAAAAAGTAAACAGCACTACCTTCTTCTCCTTCTCTGTGATCTGAAGTGCAAATTAAAATGGCTTTTTCCTGCCTTTTATACTTCCCAGTCTAATCCTGCCCCAGCCTAATCTGATTGGTCTGTGTTTGAAAACAAACTGCTAATAAAATTGTCTGTAACAGCCAGTTATAAATGCCCCTTCTCCTTGAATTCAAAAAATGCAAATGCAAAAAGTAAACAGCACTACCTTCTTCTCCTTCTCTGTGATCTGAAGTGCAAATTAAAATGGCTTTTTCCTGCCTTTTATACTTCCCAGTCTAATCCTGCCCCAGCCTAATCTGATTGGTCTGTGTTTGAAAACAAACTGCTAATAAAATTGTCTGTAACAGCCAGTTATAAATGCCCCTTCTCCTTGAATTCAAAAAATGCAAATGCAAAAAGTAAACAGCACTACCTTCTTCTCCTTCTCTGTGATCTGAAGTGCAAATTAAAATGGCTTTTTCCTGCCTTTTATACTTCCCAGTCTAATCCTGCCCCAGCCTAATCTGATTGGTCTGTGTTTGAAAACAAACTGCTAATAAAATTGTCTGTAACAGCCAGTTATAAATGCCCCTTCTCCTTGAATTCAAAAAATGCAAATGCAAAAAGTAAACAGCACTACCTTCTTCTCCTTCTCTGTGATCTGAAGTGCAAATTAAAATGGCTTTTTCCTGCCTTTTATACTTCCCAGTCTAATCCTGCCCCAGCCTAATCTGATTGGTCTGTGTTTGAAAACAAACTGCTAATAAAATTGTCTGTAACAGCCAGTTATAAATGCCCCTTCTCCTTGAATTCAAAAAATGCAAATGCAAAAAGTAAACAGCACTACCTTCTTCTCCTTCTCTGTGATCTGAAGTGCAAATTAAAATGGCTTTTTCCTGCCTTTTATACTTCCCAGTCTAATCCTGCCCCAGCCTAATCTGATTGGTCTGTGTTTGAAAACAAACTGCTAATAAAATTGTCTGTAACAGCCAGTTATAAATGCCCCTTCTCCTTGAATTCAAAAAATGCAAATGCAAAAAGTAAACAGCACTACCTTCTTCTCCTTCTCTGTGATCTGAAGTGCAAATTAAAATGGCTTTTTCCTGCCTTTTATACTTCCCAGTCTAATCCTGCCCCAGCCTAATCTGATTGGTCTGTGTTTGAAAACAAACTGCTAATAAAATTGTCTGTAACAGCCAGTTATAAATGCCCCTTCTCCTTGAATTCAAAAAATGCAAATGCAAAAAGTAAACAGCACTACCTTCTTCTCCTTCTCTGTGATCTGAAGTGCAAATTAAAATGGCTTTTTCCTGCCTTTTATACTTCCCAGTCTAATCCTGCCCCAGCCTAATCTGATTGGTCTGTGTTTGAAAACAAACTGCTAATAAAATTGTCTGTAACAGCCAGTTATAAATGCCCCTTCTCCTTGAATTCAAAAAATGCAAATGCAAAAAGTAAACAGCACTACCTTCTTCTCCTTCTCTGTGATCTGAAGTGCAAATTAAAATGGCTTTTTCCTGCCTTTTATACTTCCCAGTCTAATCCTGCCCCAGCCTAATCTGATTGGTCTGTGTTTGAAAACAAACTGCTAATAAAATTGTCTGTAACAGCCAGTTATAAATGCCCCTTCTCCTTGAATTCAAAAAATGCAAATGCAAAAAGTAAACAGCACTACCTTCTTCTCCTTCTCTGTGATCTGAAGTGCAAATTAAAATGGCTTTTTCCTGCCTTTTATACTTCCCAGTCTAATCCTGCCCCAGCCTAATCTGATTGGTCTGTGTTTGAAAACAAACTGCTAATAAAATTGTCTGTAACAGCCAGTTATAAATGCCCCTTCTCCTTGAATTCAAAAAATGCAAATGCAAAAAGTAAACAGCACTACCTTCTTCTCCTTCTCTGTGATCTGAAGTGCAAATTAAAATGGCTTTTTCCTGCCTTTTATACTTCCCAGTCTAATCCTGCCCCAGCCTAATCTGATTGGTCTGTGTTTGAAAACAAACTGCTAATAAAATTGTCTGTAACAGCCAGTTATAAATGCCCCTTCTCCTTGAATTCAAAAAATGCAAATGCAAAAAGTAAACAGCACTACCTTCTTCTCCTTCTCTGTGATCTGAAGTGCAAATTAAAATGGCTTTTTCCTGCCTTTTATACTTCCCAGTCTAATCCTGCCCCAGCCTAATCTGATTGGTCTGTGTTTGAAAACAAACTGCTAATAAAATTGTCTGTAACAGCCAGTTATAAATGCCCCTTCTCCTTGAATTCAAAAAATGCAAATGCAAAAAGTAAACAGCACTACCTTCTTCTCCTTCTCTGTGATCTGAAGTGCAAATTAAAATGGCTTTTTCCTGCCTTTTATACTTCCCAGTCTAATCCTGCCCCAGCCTAATCTGATTGGTCTGTGTTTGAAAACAAACTGCTAATAAAATTGTCTGTAACAGCCAGTTATAAATGCCCCTTCTCCTTGAATTCAAAAAATGCAAATGCAAAAAGTAAACAGCACTACCTTCTTCTCCTTCTCTGTGATCTGAAGTGCAAATTAAAATGGCTTTTTCCTGCCTTTTATACTTCCCAGTCTAATCCTGCCCCAGCCTAATCTGATTGGTCTGTGTTTGAAAACAAACTGCTAATAAAATTGTCTGTAACAGCCAGTTATAAATGCCCCTTCTCCTTGAATTCAAAAAATGCAAATGCAAAAAGTAAACAGCACTACCTTCTTCTCCTTCTCTGTGATCTGAAGTGCAAATTAAAATGGCTTTTTCCTGCCTTTTATACTTCCCAGTCTAATCCTGCCCCAGCCTAATCTGATTGGTCTGTGTTTGAAAACAAACTGCTAATAAAATTGTCTGTAACAGCCAGTTATAAATGCCCCTTCTCCTTGAATTCAAAAAATGCAAATGCAAAAAGTAAACAGCACTACCTTCTTCTCCTTCTCTGTGATCTGAAGTGCAAATTAAAATGGCTTTTTCCTGCCTTTTATACTTCCCAGTCTAATCCTGCCCCAGCCTAATCTGATTGGTCTGTGTTTGAAAACAAACTGCTAATAAAATTGTCTGTAACAGCCAGTTATAAATGCCCCTTCTCCTTGAATTCAAAAAATGCAAATGCAAAAAGTAAACAGCACTACCTTCTTCTCCTTCTCTGTGATCTGAAGTGCAAATTAAAATGGCTTTTTCCTGCCTTTTATACTTCCCAGTCTAATCCTGCCCCAGCCTAATCTGATTGGTCTGTGTTTGAAAACAAACTGCTAATAAAATTGTCTGTAACAGCCAGTTATAAATGCCCCTTCTCCTTGAATTCAAAAAATGCAAATGCAAAAAGTAAACAGCACTACCTTCTTCTCCTTCTCTGTGATCTGAAGTGCAAATTAAAATGGCTTTTTCCTGCCTTTTATACTTCCCAGTCTAATCCTGCCCCAGCCTAATCTGATTGGTCTGTGTTTGAAAACAAACTGCTAATAAAATTGTCTGTAACAGCCAGTTATAAATGCCCCTTCTCCTTGAATTCAAAAAATGCAAATGCAAAAAGTAAACAGCACTACCTTCTTCTCCTTCTCTGTGATCTGAAGTGCAAATTAAAATGGCTTTTTCCTGCCTTTTATACTTCCCAGTCTAATCCTGCCCCAGCCTAATCTGATTGGTCTGTGTTTGAAAACAAACTGCTAATAAAATTGTCTGTAACAGCCAGTTATAAATGCCCCTTCTCCTTGAATTCAAAAAATGCAAATGCAAAAAGTAAACAGCACTACCTTCTTCTCCTTCTCTGTGATCTGAAGTGCAAATTAAAATGGCTTTTTCCTGCCTTTTATACTTCCCAGTCTAATCCTGCCCCAGCCTAATCTGATTGGTCTGTGTTTGAAAACAAACTGCTAATAAAATTGTCTGTAACAGCCAGTTATAAATGCCCCTTCTCCTTGAATTCAAAAAATGCAAATGCAAAAAGTAAACAGCACTACCTTCTTCTCCTTCTCTGTGATCTGAAGTGCAAATTAAAATGGCTTTTTCCTGCCTTTTATACTTCCCAGTCTAATCCTGCCCCAGCCTAATCTGATTGGTCTGTGTTTGAAAACAAACTGCTAATAAAATTGTCTGTAACAGCCAGTTATAAATGCCCCTTCTCCTTGAATTCAAAAAATGCAAATGCAAAAAGTAAACAGCACTACCTTCTTCTCCTTCTCTGTGATCTGAAGTGCAAATTAAAATGGCTTTTTCCTGCCTTTTATACTTCCCAGTCTAATCCTGCCCCAGCCTAATCTGATTGGTCTGTGTTTGAAAACAAACTGCTAATAAAATTGTCTGTAACAGCCAGTTATAAATGCCCCTTCTCCTTGAATTCAAAAAATGCAAATGCAAAAAGTAAACAGCACTACCTTCTTCTCCTTCTCTGTGATCTGAAGTGCAAATTAAAATGGCTTTTTCCTGCCTTTTATACTTCCCAGTCTAATCCTGCCCCAGCCTAATCTGATTGGTCTGTGTTTGAAAACAAACTGCTAATAAAATTGTCTGTAACAGCCAGTTATAAATGCCCCTTCTCCTTGAATTCAAAAAATGCAAATGCAAAAAGTAAACAGCACTACCTTCTTCTCCTTCTCTGTGATCTGAAGTGCAAATTAAAATGGCTTTTTCCTGCCTTTTATACTTCCCAGTCTAATCCTGCCCCAGCCTAATCTGATTGGTCTGTGTTTGAAAACAAACTGCTAATAAAATTGTCTGTAACAGCCAGTTATAAATGCCCCTTCTCCTTGAATTCAAAAAATGCAAATGCAAAAAGTAAACAGCACTACCTTCTTCTCCTTCTCTGTGATCTGAAGTGCAAATTAAAATGGCTTTTTCCTGCCTTTTATACTTCCCAGTCTAATCCTGCCCCAGCCTAATCTGATTGGTCTGTGTTTGAAAACAAACTGCTAATAAAATTGTCTGTAACAGCCAGTTATAAATGCCCCTTCTCCTTGAATTCAAAAAATGCAAATGCAAAAAGTAAACAGCACTACCTTCTTCTCCTTCTCTGTGATCTGAAGTGCAAATTAAAATGGCTTTTTCCTGCCTTTTATACTTCCCAGTCTAATCCTGCCCCAGCCTAATCTGATTGGTCTGTGTTTGAAAACAAACTGCTAATAAAATTGTCTGTAACAGCCAGTTATAAATGCCCCTTCTCCTTGAATTCAAAAAATGCAAATGCAAAAAGTAAACAGCACTACCTTCTTCTCCTTCTCTGTGATCTGAAGTGCAAATTAAAATGGCTTTTTCCTGCCTTTTATACTTCCCAGTCTAATCCTGCCCCAGCCTAATCTGATTGGTCTGTGTTTGAAAACAAACTGCTAATAAAATTGTCTGTAACAGCCAGTTATAAATGCCCCTTCTCCTTGAATTCAAAAAATGCAAATGCAAAAAGTAAACAGCACTACCTTCTTCTCCTTCTCTGTGATCTGAAGTGCAAATTAAAATGGCTTTTTCCTGCCTTTTATACTTCCCAGTCTAATCCTGCCCCAGCCTAATCTGATTGGTCTGTGTTTGAAAACAAACTGCTAATAAAATTGTCTGTAACAGCCAGTTATAAATGCCCCTTCTCCTTGAATTCAAAAAATGCAAATGCAAAAAGTAAACAGCACTACCTTCTTCTCCTTCTCTGTGATCTGAAGTGCAAATTAAAATGGCTTTTTCCTGCCTTTTATACTTCCCAGTCTAATCCTGCCCCAGCCTAATCTGATTGGTCTGTGTTTGAAAACAAACTGCTAATAAAATTGTCTGTAACAGCCAGTTATAAATGCCCCTTCTCCTTGAATTCAAAAAATGCAAATGCAAAAAGTAAACAGCACTACCTTCTTCTCCTTCTCTGTGATCTGAAGTGCAAATTAAAATGGCTTTTTCCTGCCTTTTATACTTCCCAGTCTAATCCTGCCCCAGCCTAATCTGATTGGTCTGTGTTTGAAAACAAACTGCTAATAAAATTGTCTGTAACAGCCAGTTATAAATGCCCCTTCTCCTTGAATTCAAAAAATGCAAATGCAAAAAGTAAACAGCACTACCTTCTTCTCCTTCTCTGTGATCTGAAGTGCAAATTAAAATGGCTTTTTCCTGCCTTTTATACTTCCCAGTCTAATCCTGCCCCAGCCTAATCTGATTGGTCTGTGTTTGAAAACAAACTGCTAATAAAATTGTCTGTAACAGCCAGTTATAAATGCCCCTTCTCCTTGAATTCAAAAAATGCAAATGCAAAAAGTAAACAGCACTACCTTCTTCTCCTTCTCTGTGATCTGAAGTGCAAATTAAAATGGCTTTTTCCTGCCTTTTATACTTCCCAGTCTAATCCTGCCCCAGCCTAATCTGATTGGTCTGTGTTTGAAAACAAACTGCTAATAAAATTGTCTGTAACAGCCAGTTATAAATGCCCCTTCTCCTTGAATTCAAAAAATGCAAATGCAAAAAGTAAACAGCACTACCTTCTTCTCCTTCTCTGTGATCTGAAGTGCAAATTAAAATGGCTTTTTCCTGCCTTTTATACTTCCCAGTCTAATCCTGCCCCAGCCTAATCTGATTGGTCTGTGTTTGAAAACAAACTGCTAATAAAATTGTCTGTAACAGCCAGTTATAAATGCCCCTTCTCCTTGAATTCAAAAAATGCAAATGCAAAAAGTAAACAGCACTACCTTCTTCTCCTTCTCTGTGATCTGAAGTGCAAATTAAAATGGCTTTTTCCTGCCTTTTATACTTCCCAGTCTAATCCTGCCCCAGCCTAATCTGATTGGTCTGTGTTTGAAAACAAACTGCTAATAAAATTGTCTGTAACAGCCAGTTATAAATGCCCCTTCTCCTTGAATTCAAAAAATGCAAATGCAAAAAGTAAACAGCACTACCTTCTTCTCCTTCTCTGTGATCTGAAGTGCAAATTAAAATGGCTTTTTCCTGCCTTTTATACTTCCCAGTCTAATCCTGCCCCAGCCTAATCTGATTGGTCTGTGTTTGAAAACAAACTGCTAATAAAATTGTCTGTAACAGCCAGTTATAAATGCCCCTTCTCCTTGAATTCAAAAAATGCAAATGCAAAAAGTAAACAGCACTACCTTCTTCTCCTTCTCTGTGATCTGAAGTGCAAATTAAAATGGCTTTTTCCTGCCTTTTATACTTCCCAGTCTAATCCTGCCCCAGCCTAATCTGATTGGTCTGTGTTTGAAAACAAACTGCTAATAAAATTGTCTGTAACAGCCAGTTATAAATGCCCCTTCTCCTTGAATTCAAAAAATGCAAATGCAAAAAGTAAACAGCACTACCTTCTTCTCCTTCTCTGTGATCTGAAGTGCAAATTAAAATGGCTTTTTCCTGCCTTTTATACTTCCCAGTCTAATCCTGCCCCAGCCTAATCTGATTGGTCTGTGTTTGAAAACAAACTGCTAATAAAATTGTCTGTAACAGCCAGTTATAAATGCCCCTTCTCCTTGAATTCAAAAAATGCAAATGCAAAAAGTAAACAGCACTACCTTCTTCTCCTTCTCTGTGATCTGAAGTGCAAATTAAAATGGCTTTTTCCTGCCTTTTATACTTCCCAGTCTAATCCTGCCCCAGCCTAATCTGATTGGTCTGTGTTTGAAAACAAACTGCTAATAAAATTGTCTGTAACAGCCAGTTATAAATGCCCCTTCTCCTTGAATTCAAAAAATGCAAATGCAAAAAGTAAACAGCACTACCTTCTTCTCCTTCTCTGTGATCTGAAGTGCAAATTAAAATGGCTTTTTCCTGCCTTTTATACTTCCCAGTCTAATCCTGCCCCAGCCTAATCTGATTGGTCTGTGTTTGAAAACAAACTGCTAATAAAATTGTCTGTAACAGCCAGTTATAAATGCCCCTTCTCCTTGAATTCAAAAAATGCAAATGCAAAAAGTAAACAGCACTACCTTCTTCTCCTTCTCTGTGATCTGAAGTTCTCTGTGTTCATGTATGAATATACACCCTGTATGTTTTGTTTCTTTTTAGCTTTCCTTTTTATAATTGTGTACATTCCTTTTCTTATCTTATATATATTTAATTAATGCTAAACAAACAATGCTATTGTTTCAGAGGTGTTTCCTACCCTAAACAGAGAAATAGAATGACCATAGATCAGCAAAAAAGAAATGCAAGCTGAAGCAATTTTCAACTTCCCCATTGAATTTCCTTGTGGGGAGCAGGCAAAGAGCATCAGAAATCCTTCCTTCCTTCCTTCCTCCTTCCTTCCTTCCTTCCTTCCTTCCTTTTTTCTTTCCTTCCTTCCTTCCTCCCTCCCTTCGCTCCCTCCCTCCAATTCCTGATGCCTTCCCCATTTACTTCATTATGAAGCTTGCAAACAAAAAGTCAATGGGGTAGCCAGAAGGAATTTGCAAGTCCAAGGCCAACAAGCAGGTTGATGCTGGATGGGATAAGGAGCAAAGGAGTTGTAGGAGATTCAAGTCACAAATGATATATAGTGGTACCTGTACCTCTACTTATGAACTTCTCTAGATAAGAACCAGGTGTTCAGGATTTTTTTTGCCTCTTCTCAAGAACCATTTTCCACCTACAAACCGGAGCCTCCGAAACTGTAACCGGAAAGGGCAGGGAGAAGCCTTCATGGGGCCTCTCTAGGAATCTCCTGGGAGGAAACAGGGCAGGAAAAAGCAGGGAGAAGCCTCCGCGGGGCCTCTCTAGGAATCTCCTGGGATGAAATAGGGCCAGAAAAGGTGGGGAGAAGCCTCCATGGGGCTTCTCTAGGAAGCTCCTGGGAGGAAACAGGGCCGGAAAAGGAGGGGAAAAGCCTCCATGGGGCTTCTCTAGGAATCTCCTGGGAGATAACAAGGCCTCCCCCTGCCCTGTGGTTTCCCCAATTGCAAGCAGGGGTGGGCTACTGCCCAGACCAGGGGAGGGGACACAGTGGGGTAGGAAAAATGGAGCTCCACCCCAGAGCACCCAATTTGCACTGAAAGATATTGAAAGAAAATGCAGGGTATCCTGCATAAGCCAGGCCCACAGTGTGGTAGTAAAAAGTTTGGTAGCCCCTCAATGAACATGGGAAAAATGGATTGAACAATTGCAAGCTATAGCATAGCAAACTAAAGCAACTTGATTAATGTGTGCACTTTGCAGGAATATTTTCTAAAAACAGGAAAATAGATAGAGAGGTTTTAAAATGTGCAAATCTTTAAAAGCTGTTGAGAAATACATAGGTGAGAAGAACAGTAAGCAACAAAAGACTTAAAATCGATACAATAAAAGCAAGAGTAGCTTGCAGGAATCAAAAACAAATGGAGAATTATAATGAGTGGTTTTAGCATTAATCAGATTTAGTAAGGTTTCCTTTTATTTTTATTTTTCTATGTCTTTGACTTAGTAAATATTACTCCTTTTCTTGCCCTTTGTTTACACTGAAAGGCACAGCATATTGGGTATTTATGGGTGCTACTATATTCAATATTATTGAGAGCTGAGATGACACAGTGGTTAAAGTACAGTACTGCAGGCTACTTCAGCTGACTGCTAGCTGCAGTTCAGCAGTTCAAATCTCATGTCTTAAAGTTGACTCAGCCATCTATCCTTTCAAGGACAGTAAAATGAGAAGCCAGATTGCTAAACCACTTAAAGAGGGCTGTAAAAGCACTATGAAGTGGTATATAACTCTAAGTGCTATTGCACTTAGTCTAAGTGCTATGGAAGATAAGGTAGACCTGAGGTCTCTGGTTGTACCCTTCTATATTAGAGCATAATTACATACCTATAGCATAGGAAAATCCTTAATCCACTCTTGCTCCTAACTCTACAGAAAGGATCAGTTCAACAATCTAAAATTCCATTTTTACCAGTTAAGCAGTTGGCTTTTCTGCGAAGACTATCAGATATTTAGATCCACCTAAAGAAGACCTGGATCTCCACATCCCATGCCCACATTCTATTTCATCTGAATGCCTAATTCCTGATTTAAAAATTCCTGACCCAAACAATAAACACTTAATCAGAAAACAGGACATGAGCACCATGCCATTGTGTATGTCTCATTTGGTATCATTTTTCTTTAAGTAAGGCACATGTTATTTCTTCTGGGACATGCAGACTGATTTTCAAATAATTAGACAAAATAAACCACATTTCAATTTTTTTAATGATGCTTTCTAACTGTAGAGGAATTTTTGGAAAGCAGACAATGAAATTGTTATTATTTTGTCACACAGCTGTGCTAAAGGGACAGAGAAGACAGTGGGAAGATACAAGCATTTGTTTATTTGACTTTCTATGGCTATGATAAAGCAAATAAAAGCTTTGGTCTTGGTCCACAATTGAACTAATTGGTAACATTCAAATTGCGTGTCTTAAAAATTTCTAATTAGCCATGGCATATGATGCAAAATAGGTGTGATTAGCATTCTCACATTCCATTGCAGCCAAGTGATTAGAATGTAATAAGATTGGAGGAGTGGGGGATAGGAAGAGAATGTTTATTTCATAAATAGAGACAATTCAGCATTTATATATCTATACAGAAAATTTCCTGCATGTCAGCCTTCACAACAACCCACTAAGGTGGGTGTAATTATATTTATATTGCAAGGAAGAAGCTGAAATAAAGGAAAGGCCTAAATTAACAGGATCCTGATTCCTTATTCAATCTCTAAGAGTGCAAGACTATATTTTATGTGAACACCTACTGAGCAGCATAAACCTCCATCTGACCACAGGAAAAAAGTCACAGCCTTGTACCAATACAAGTAAATTAGCAGAAACTAGTGGAAATCTCACTGAAGTGGGGGAGACAGCTGACATTGAGTTTTGGGAGAAAGTGAATGGAATCTAGATAGAAAATATGATATTACATGGGCTTTGAAGAAGCAGAATAGGAAAACTATTGACATATTTGAAGTTTAGTATTGGAGAAGACTTTCCTGAGAATGCTGTGGACAGCCAAGATAACAGACTAATGGATAGTCAAACAAGGTACAAATGACCAGGTTTCTCGTTACCCTACTTGGACACATTATGCCAAGGCTGTCAAATTGGCTAAGCCCATGCCCGGTTTAGGAAAGAGGGGAAAAGTCCCAATACATCACATGACAATGCTGTGACCAGTACTGGGCTGCCCCCGGTACGCCTAGGATCACTGATCTGTTAGCGGAAACAGCATTATGTGCACATCTGCACATCCCCGCTGCTCCCTGTGTGCCCCATGCACCCATACACAAGAAATTATTATTATTATTATTATTATTATTATTATTATTATTATTATTATTTAGATTTGTATGCTGCCCCTCTCCGTAGATTCCATAGATTTGCTTCCGTGCATGCAGGGAAGCAAAGAAATTGGCAAAAATTGCTGATTTTGGGCGATTTTTGGCCTTTCTTTGCTTTTGCACCTGCGTGGAAGTGAAGAAATCAGCAAAAGTAGCCGAAATTTTGCGTGCATGTGCATCCTCACATGAAATTTCAGCTGTTTTCGCTGATTTCTTTGCTTCTGCATATGCACAGAAGCAAAATCTCGCATGGGGGTGCATGCAGCCGCCGTCCCCTGCGCGTGCCCCATGCCGGCCTCCAGGACCGATCCGGTAGCAAAAAGTAAGTGCGGCTGTTCTGTCACTGTGTCAACACGAGTTTGACACCGCTGCATTATGCAAAGACTCTGATCTCTGGAAGAAGCTCCAAGGGTTTATTACTGAATTGATTCCTCCCATTCTCACCTCTTATTTTCACGTTGTACATTGGGTACAATGTTAGAGGCACAGCCATAGTCATCTCTTATTTTTATTTATTTATTTATTTATTTATTTATTTATTTATTTATTCATTCATTCATTCATTCATTCATTCATTCATTCATTCATTGGATTTGTATGCCACCCCTCTCCGAGGACTCGGGGTGCCTCACAACATATCAAGGAACATAACAATGCATCTAGAATCAAATTAATATGACTAAAAGAAAACTTACAAAATTCTAATACAATTTAAAAACGTTTGTCACCATTTACTCCATAAAACACCCTAAGACACTTGTTGGTCAGGGGGTTGGGGGAGATATAATGGACCCAGACCTGGCGGCATAAATAGGTCTTTAAACTTTTCCAGAAGGCAAAGAGGGTGGGGGCAGTGCGAATCTCTGGGGGGGAGCTGATTCCAGAGGGCCGGGGCTTCCACAGAGAAGGCTCTTCCCCTAGGCCCTGCCAACCAACATTGTCTGGTTGATGGGACCCTGAGGATGCTGAACCTGTGAGACCTGACCAGACACTGGGATTCATGTGGCAGAAGAGGTAATCTGGTCTGATGCCATGGAAGAGTTTGTAGGTCATAACCAACACTTTGAATTGTGTCTGGAAACTAATCAGCAGCCAATGCAGTTGTTAATCATGTATTCCCTCAGAAAACAGGTTAATTGTACAGTAGCTTCTCATTTAGTGACCCCAGTTGGAACAGACAACTTGGTTATTAAATGACAGAATCGCTAAATAAAATTATTGTGCTTACAGTCATACTTCAGCTTTCTTTTGCTTTAGAGACCTGTGAAAATCATTATTTCTTATATTAGATTTGTATGCCGCCCCTCTCCGCGTTTTGGACATAAAGTTACTTTTTCATCACTAAACACAGACTGCTTGTACAATTGTGCATAGCATAACACCAAGTACAGTATTTAAGTAATTCCTTACATTCCAAGTATGTAAGGAAT